>NC_091040.1:2105000-2307500 GCF_041296385.1 Aphelocoma coerulescens | reverse complement strand
TTCACCCCCACCCCCCCCACCCTCCCCACCGCCCCACCACCCTCCTCACCCTCCCTCCTCCACTCTCCACCGATGAAGACGCAGACCCCGAGCGTATGTCAGGAATCAGTGCCTGTCGCAGGCGCCTAATCTGTTTTTCTAAGCCGCCCACGAGCAGCACGTTTGCCGAATTAGGCCGACAGCTGCTACGGGTCCTTCTCCCCCTCCGCGCCCGCTCCGCGCCGCCTGCCGCAGATGCCGGGGCCGGGAGCGGCGGGTACCGGCACGGCGCCGTGGCCTCGCGCCTCCCGCCGCTGCGCTCCACGCCGGCACGCGGACCCCGGCACACGAGGCCCGGACCCTCCCCGGGACACACACCCCACCCACCACCCGTCCCCCGGGAGCGCCGCGCGGAGCACACGCGTGTGCATCCACCTCTTTCCCTATTTCTTTTTTTTTTCCATTTTTTTTTTTCCTTTTTTTTTTTTTTTGGATAGCAGTAGAATGCAATATGCAAATGAGATGGTTATTACCGCAATGTTCGTCAAGCTGAGCTGAGAAGACATTAATAGCCTGATGAATATGCATGTGAATTTGTTAATTAAGTTAATTATTCTGCTGAAAATGCATTCGTCTTCCAAGGACATTTTCCCAATGATTTTTACATGCTTCAGTCATTAGTCATGCTGTATTTTATCAGGGAAATGAGTTTGCTTAAGTTGCAAAAAAAAAAAAAAAAAAAGGGAAAAGGGGTGAAAGAAAGCAGGAAAACAGGAAAAAAGGGGGGGGGGGAATAAAAAAGGAACAAATAAAAAGGGGAAAAGACGAAAAAGAAGGAAAGAAAAGAAAACGAGGCGCAGAGCAGGGCAGGAGCTGCAGCTCTGGGGGAAACTTTGGGGAAGAACCAGGGCTGCAGGTGGGTGCAGGTGGGTGCAGCCCCCCCACCTCCCCCCTTCTTCCCCTCTGATGACAAACTTTTTTTTTCTTTTCTCTTTTTTTTTTTTCCAGTGCCAAATTTCCAACACATTAATTAATTGTTGTAGCCAATTAACTGTAGTTGTGCAAATGAGTTTAGCACTAATTACCATGCAGTGCCTGTAATCACATAAAAAACTTGCTGAGAGGTGGAGGGAGCGGAGGGGGGGGAGCGGGAGCTGTGGCGGGGGGACACGGCGGGGGGACACGGCGGGGTCCCGGCTCCCGGTGGCCCCCGGTGTGGCGGTGCTTGGCTGGGGTTGGGGGCAGGTGACGGGGACACCGGTGTCACCAGGGCTGGCCGGGGACATGGAGGGAGTGGCCGCGGTCAGGGTCACGCGAGGGCAGATGGCACCTCCTGCGCGGTGCCGTTCCGGGCTGTGCCATCCCATGCAGCACGGAGCCGTGCTGAGCCGTTCCCTGCCAGGCTGTGCCGTGCTGTGCCACGCCATGGTAGCGGAAAGGAGGAGGACACGTGGCACCGAGCGGATGCCCGCGGTGAGAGCCCGTCCTGCCCCTCAGCGCCCGGCATCTCCCCCGGCTGTGTCCCCTCTGCCCACCTGGTGACATTCTGGGACATGTGGGGACCCTCTCGTGCCCCTGACCGGCCGTTTCAGCAGGGCTGGAGTGGCCAGGCTAGCGCTGAGCCCCCAGGGACCCCCAGCGCTGGGCTGGCACCTCCCGGCCGGGGCAGGGGACGGCCGGGGCCGTGTCCTCTCCAGCAGCCGGGCTGGCAGCAGGCGGGCACCGGGGACGGGCTGGCTCCCTGCCCGGCCGGAGGATTAGCCGTGCCATGGATACGGGCTCCGCAGGGAATGCTGTGCTGCAGGCCTGGGGCTCCGGTGGCACGGCACTGCATGGCACGGCACGGCGGCATGACATGATACGGCACGGTGCAGCCTGGCATCACCCGATGTGACACCGCCCGTCGTGGCGTCGCCTGTCCCATCCCAGCCACTGCCCCCCGCCCGTGCCCATCCCGGTGGGCTCCCGCAGCCTCCCCCGCCGCCCCCCGCCCGGGAGGCAGAGAGTTAACGCGGGACCCGCCGCGCTATAAATTTTGCATCGTGCGGGGCTGGGGGGAGCTGGGCGGGAGCCAGGGGCGTCTCTAGGTAACAATAAACACCCGGGCAGGAGCAGCTGGTGCCCCGACCGCCTCTGCATCACAATGCCGGAATCACGCTAATCAACCGCCCGCACCGCGCCCGCACCGCGCCCGCACCGCGCCCGCACCGCCCGGGCACCGCGAGGGTCCGGCCGGGGCGGGGCCGGGCATGGGCAGGGGCTGGCCGTGGTGAGGGCCTGGCTGTGGTGAGGGTCCGGCCGTGGTGAGGGTTCAGCTATGGCAAGGGTCTGGTCAGGGTGACGGCCTGGTCACGGTGAGGGTCTGGCTGCGGTGATGGCCCAGCCATGCTGAGGGTTTGGGCACAGCGAAGATCTGGCTAGGGTGAAGGAGCTGCCGTGGTAAGGGTCTGGTCGTGGTGAAGGACCTGCTGTGGTGAGGGTCTGGCCATGGTGAGGGTCTGGCTGTGGTGAGGGTCTGGCCATGGTGAGGGTCTCACACCCCACCACCACTCACCAGGAATCAAGGCCGGTGTCAAGGCCTCATCTCCTCCCAGCAGAGCATCCGGGGGTGCCAGACAAGGAGGGTCCAACCCCTCCAGCCATGGCCGCTGTCCCCAGTGTCACAGGGCACGGGGCCAGGATCTGGTGACACCACACTTCCCTAGAAAACGCCAAGGCCACCATGTGCCGCCATCACCCTGACACCACGGTTGTCCCAGCACTGGGGAGCTGGCCCAGGGCCACGGCACAGACAGGCTGGGACCCCCAGCATCTCCCCATCCCCCCACACATTACCGGTGGCTTCAAGGGCCTGGAGTTTGGCCACCACATTTCCACCTCCCACGTGCCAAGAGCTGGGATCTGTGGGGGCTGTGCCCCCCTGTGATGTGCCCCCCGTTTCTCTGGGCAGGTTGGGGGTGCGTGGGGCAACGGGGGCCGTGGTGGCCAAGGGGGTTTGGTGGCCGTGGTGGCCGAGGGGGTGTGGTGGCAGTGGTGGCCGCTGTCCCCGCTGGCTGCCGCCTGCATTCCAGCGCAGGAGGCAGCTGTGCCACCCCCCCAGTGCCACTAAATATTAATGCTGCCCTACATTGCGCCGCGGCACCTGCCACGGGCGAGCCCCCCCGGCCCTCGCGGGGGTGGGCAGCTGCCCCGGCACCACCGCCCGGCCGGGTCCCCCCCAGGGCTGTGCCAGAAGGTGGGGGGAACACGCCAGACCCAGCTGTGTCCCCTCCCCAGAGCCAGGTGGGAGGGACAAAACAACGATGGGGGCATGGGAACACCGAGAGCCCTCGTGATAGGGGGGAGCAGAGGGGTTGGGAGCCCCCTAAGTGCCCTTCGTGACCCACAGATGCCCCCAAGAGCAGATTTGGGGCAGGATTTGCTGGCAAAAGCGGCGGCGAGCGGCTCTGCCTCCGCCACCACCATCACCATCCGCGGCTGAGGACGTGCCGCTCGTCACACGAGTGCCAGGCGGCAGCGGGGGGTGGCCCCGGCGCCCGCCTTGAGCCCCAGCCAAAAGTCCAGAGCCGAAAAGTAGGGGGTGATTGATGGCAGCGTTTGGCGCGTAAGGGCACCCGGCGGCCCAATCCTCCCGCGGCCCCAATTCCTCCCCTGCCCCTATTCAGAGATCATGTTGTCTCATGTTGGTCCCAGAGGCGCCATTAATTAAAAATACATCCAATTAAATGGCAGGTGAAAGCGTGCAGGCACAGCCCCCCCGCGCCTTGGCTCAGCTGCGCCCGTGGCAGCGGGGAGGGCGATGTGCCCGCCCCGGGTGCGGTGCCAGGTCCTGTCCCCGCTGCCACCGCGGGCACGGCAGGGCCCTGTCCCCATCCGGGTGCCCGCCGCGGTCTCTGGGGTGCTGGGGTGGGGTCACCCCGCCCGTCCCGCTCCCACAGGCCGGGATCGTCAGGTGGGACGTGGTGGCAGCGGGCACGGCGGCCGCGAGGGAAATGTCCCCAAAATCGAGGCCGTGCTCAGCCCTGGCTCGGCGGGATGGCACGGGAGAGCTGGCACTGCCACCGCCTCGGCGCGGGGACTGGGACACGGGGCGGGCGGTGCCAGCCCGGCTGCAGCGTCCCTGGGAGGTGGCACCGGGGGGCACTCGGGGCTGGGGAACCCCCGGGCCGCGGCGGCTCCGCGTTCCCGTTAATTGGAGCCGCTAATGGCGGGCGCTTCCCGCTCCGGGTGCTGGCAGGAGGCACCAGCTGTACCACCGCCCGCGCCGCTGTTTTAATCAAGCTGCCGGTGCGAGGGGACGGGGCCAGGTGGCCCCATGGCACAGGGACTGTGCCACCCCCCTGCCATCCCCCCCAGACCCTGCCCGAGGAATCCCCACTCCATCCAGGCCCGCCGAACCGCCTGTGCCGCCCCCCAAAAACCCACCCGTGCCCTCAAGATGCGGCATGTTGATCCCGTAGGGTGGAAAATTCGGGATGCCATGGGATGGATAATACTGGGGGGGCTCACACCCCTATCCTTCCCCCCAAAACCCAACCCAAACACCTCCTCCATCCCCCATCCGCAGCCTCCAACACCTCCATGGGGTTTTTTTGGGTGGTTTTATCTTTCTCCCTCCTTTTCTTCTTCCCCCCTTCCAAATGCCAGGGAAAGGTGTGAACGGATTTTTGGAAGGAAACGTCTAAATTGGATGAAAAACCTTTAATGCCGACAGCCGGAGCAGCTGGAAGGACAAATATAGCCGGAGAGGAGGAGGAGGAGGAGGACGGGGACGCGGTGGGAGGTGGTGGCCGTGCCGAGAGCGACACCTGGTGACAGTCACCCCCCCCGGCCACGCGTGAACACGCGTGTGCCAGCCCAGGTGTGTGCACACCCCGCTGTGTCACGCCTGTGCGCCGGGACATCCACCCGGGAGGTGCGACGCCTGCTCCAGGTGGAGATTCCGGCGGGATCCCGTGGGATCCGCGCGTCCCGCGGTGATCTGCTCCATGGGAAGGCCCCTTCCTCCTCCTCCTCCTCCTCCGCATTCCATCTCCATCCCCGTTCCCGGAGCAGGCGCTGGGCTCCAAGGGCCGTGCCTGGGGAGCACCGGGATACTCCGGAAGCCGATGCCAGCCGGTGCCACCACCGCAACCCCGACGCCGTAAGAGCATTGCGGGGATGAGGAGGAAGGAGAGCTGTGCCAGATCCCACATTTCGAGGTGATGGAGCCGGGAACGGTGGGATGGAGCAGCCAGGAATGTCGGGATGGAGCAGCCGCGGCTTCAACGAGCATAATCCAAGCGGGAAGAGCCGAACGGCGGAGATTTACAGCGCCGGCTCCGCGCAGCCCCCCGGCCATTTGGCACGGCAGCTGCTGCCGAGGAAGTTCAATGCCAAAATAAATTAAATGGGATAAAACGGCCTGGTCACCTTTGGATCGGGATGCCGCAGGAGCCGGGGCCACGTGGGGCTTTGTCTGCCGGCAGCGGGAAGGGAAGGTGGGATGTGAGGAAGCTCGGGGTGGCATCGCGTCCCTTCTGCCGCGCCGGGTGAGGCCCCGGAGCCCGGCGGAGCCGCGGGCAGGGACCAGGAGGCTGGATTAGGGATCCAGCCGAGTGCACGGGGCCCAGCTGCCCCATCCATAAATCAGGGGAGGCCGGGTGGGCGCTGGGGGCTCGCTCCTGCTTTCCCCGGCACCGGGAAGCGCCCGGCGCCGCCGCCACCCCCCCACCATCTGCACAGGGATATATTTTAAGACGTGTCAGCGCCGGGATCGGAACCAGGCGAAGGGAGAGCGAGAAAGCCGGGGCTGGAACGGGAGACGGCGGCCGGGCTCTGCTGGGGTTGAGGCACGGACACGGCCGGGGGACCCTCAGCGCCCACAGCCCCTCCAGCTCCCCCGAAGCTCAGGGAAGGTCTGTCCGAGCCTCAGCCGAGCAGGAAGGAGGCAGTGCCGGGACACAGCTCCGGCCCACACGGCTCCCACCAGCCAAATTCCTGCCCGGCCCACGGGGACTGGGACAAACCCTCCCGAGTCCTTCAGGAGCCAGGATGGGGTTGGGAGCAGCAGAGAAATGGCATGGAGGGGTTTCTGTGGAGGAAGGAGATGGATGGAAGGATGGAGGGATGGACGGACAACACAGGCACAGCTCCCACCATCCCCTGCCCTCATGGCTCAGGGCTGGAGCACAATCCATCCCCTCCAGGCACCCTGGGGTCCTCTCCAGTGCCCAAAGGGCTGCCAGGAGCAGGGCTGGAGTCAAACCTCAACCTCAATCCTTCCCTTTCTCATTCCTGCAGCACCGTCCCCTCTCCCCCCTTCCCGTCAGCTCTGGGTTTCCTACTCCCACCTTAACCAAACCACCCCATGCTCCAGCTCGGGCATCTCCCACCAACACTCCTCCAAGTGGGGGGAAGCCCATGGGCTAATGATGGCTTGGAGCTTAATTAGAGAGTGGAATTTGGGGCTTGTAGAGGCTGGCAATGCCAAATCCCAGCCCTCTCACCAGGAGGGAATAAAAGGCTTTCCAAGGAAAACACAAGTTATCATGTGATTCCAAAGGCTACGGGGAAGCAACGGAGCAAAAGGCAACCAAGATACAGTAACAGGAAATATTTAATTTTTCCAATCTCCACTTCTCCATTTTTATAAACTGAAAAGAAAAAAATTTTAATATATTACAAAATATCTGTACAGAGACAAAGGTACAACCGAAAAAAGGCGCGCTCGGTCTCCAAAGGAAACTCGGGAGAGGTACAGTAAGAGTCTGACCAGAGGCTTCTCTGCTGGGAACTGCTACAGGGGGAGAGTTTGGGATCAAACCCAGAGCTAGGATGGGGGGAAGGAGGGGGGAGCTGCCCTCGCCCCCATGTCCGTAACTGCACCGGCTTCAATCCTTCCAAATGCACAAATCCCACCCAACCCCGTGAATCCTTTTGTCTTCTTTGTGCAGAGCGTTGGAAAAAAGGTAACATTTAAAATAAAATTTAAAAAAAAAGGGAGGGAAATAAAAGAATGAGAGGTGCTGGAAGCCAGGAGTGGCCCCACAGCCCCCCAGGACCTGGCCAGGCTGGGCCCCCCCAGGCCCCGTGTGCCCCCTTGACCCTGGCAGGGATTGAAAGGCTCGTGCTGGGACCAGTTAGGAAAAGCCACTGGGAGTGGAATAACAGGTCCCTCCCCCGAGTGGTTGGAGCTGGGAGAAGGGAATGGCAGAACCACCTTCCACAGGAGCCCCGAGGGCCCGTGGGGACAGCTGGCAGCTGCCACCGGCCACACCGGAGCAGGGAACAGATGCCTGGAGTGCCCATCCCTGGCTGGAGTGGGACAGGAGCCCCCGCAGCCACTGCCGGGCCCTCGGCCCCTTCCCAGCCCTGCTGGAAGAGATGGAGCAGAGCCAGAGCGGCCTCGGGGAGACCCAGCTGGGAGAGGCCACCCTAAACTGGGACTGAGGACCCCTAAACTGGGACTGAGGACCCCTAAACTGGGACCAACCACCCCAAAATGGGCCCCAAAGCCGGGATGACACCGGCACGAGGAGCAGGAGGTCGAGGACAGCTCGTTCCCGGCAGCGTTCCTGGGAATGTGCCAGTTTGGAAAGACAATAAATAGGCATCGGCTTCCTAAGAGGATTCAGCACAGGAACGAGACTTTTTTCCTTCCAAAGCGGATGGGACTGGGAAGAAAAGGAACAGCAGCAGCAGCAGCTCCATGGCAGCCTGGAGCTGGTGCTGGGAAAAGGGAAAATAGGGAAATTAAACCTCTCTGAAGCCCCTCGGTGGGTTCAGTGCACTCTGTGTCTCACAGAACTTCTCTTTTTATCTCTCTGCACATCAGGCATGAACTAAGCTAAAAAAAATAACCAAAAAAACCCAAAAAAATAACAAACAAACCAACGAAAAAAAACCATCCCAAATCCTACAAATTTCCAGTGGGAATTCTGCGAACAGCGTCGCTCCTCAGCGCTGGGAGCCGCCGGTCCCTGCACATCACCAGCAAATAAAAGTAAAAAATATATTTATATATTTAATTTCTCTCCCTTCCTTCCTCCCACGGCAAAGCTGGGTAAGGCAGGATCTCCCCAGGTAGAGAAGCATCACCTAATTCAGGTGCATTTATTTAAATTTATCTCTCTGTATAAAAAGAAATTAAATCCTGTTAGTAGCAAGAAGGTCTCTTGGCCCACCCCAAAATTCCCCTCCCCTTTAACACTCCAGAACTGTCGGCTCTAAAATTAAGTGTTTTCCATAGGAAAGGCCTACTCAGGGGGAAAAAAAAAAAAGCTGATAAATAGGTACCTTTGTTTTATTCATCTCTTTTTAAGTCTCATTGAAATGAACAGCGCAAGGGTCTGTGGGAGGAGAAAATCCATCGTAAATACTTCCTTGACAACACCAAAAATAGAAATATGCTCATGGAAATGACACAGGAACACCTGGAAAACCTCAAAGGGCTGAGATGCGAGCGACCCCGGCAGGATAGGCAGCACCAGCCCAGGATTCCGGGGACAAATCACTCCCATCTGGTGGCAAATCCCACCAGATGTTGGGATTTTTGTTTCCTTTTTTTAAATTCTTTAAGTGTTCTGGAAGTTACAAATGACAGAAATCCCTGTTTTTTCAGGGAGGTGTTCTCCTCGGCTCTTAGGAAAAAAAAAAATTAAACAAAAGACCAAAATAAAATTTAAAAAAAGACAATTCCCACTGCAAAGTTACTGCAGGAGGGATGCAACACCCAGAGACCCTTCCCAAAAATCAACGTGCTAAGGCTGCTGTCACAGCAGACAGGACTGGCCCCGGAGGAGAGGGAAAATCGGATGCTTCATAGAAAGAAAGCAACATTGGATAAATTGAACACAACCAGTGTCACATCCCAGGTCCCCACTGCTGGGATAACCCATCCAGGTGCCTCTGCATCAATAAATTCCCCTTTTAATTTGTTTTTTTCTTTCCTTTTTTTTTTTTTCTTTCTTAAGGAAATGGGGAAAACAAACAAAACAACAACAAAAAGAAACGCTTTGGGAAGCAGCCTCTCCCCAGCCCTCCCTGACCCGCCAGCAAACTCTGGTGCCCAGCTTGGGAAAACAGCATTTTAATTCCTTCTTCCTTCCATTCCTACCTTTCCATCAATCCTCCCCTCTCCTGGCTCAGTTCTCCTGCGGGATTTGGATTATTTTTGTCACTAACCAAGCACGGGAGGCCAGTGGGGACCCTCTGGCAGCTCCCGAGCAAGGGAGGGATGCACGGGGAGCTCTGCAGCAGCTGAAATGCGGACGAGACCTTGCTCTGGCCAAAAAAATTAAAAAAAAAAAAAAAAAAAAAAAAAAGAAGAAAAAAATTGGAAAAAAAAAAAAAAATCAAGTCCTGTGGCTAAAGGAGGAGAGAGGCGAGGGGGGATCCCGGGAATCTCAGTAGGGAACCCCCCGGCCCCGGCCCCCCCGCGGAGGCACTCTGCCAGGCCCTCGGAATGTCTTCCCATAGGAAGACGGCGCCTGGGTTGGGGCACCCCAGCTGTGACCTGTTCCTGCCCCACTGGAACCGGCTGTTCCCGGCCCCAACTCGCCGTAACTCTGGATTTTGGCCTCTGGATGTACCAGCGCGTTGTTGTTGCCGCTCCCCTCGGATTTGGTGAAGGATTGCCCGAGCGAGTGGATGGTGACGGGGACTCTGGCGAAGCGCAGGTCCTGGTCCCCCGGGAACTGCATGGAGCCCGTGCCCTGGTAGTTGCTGCTCTCCCCGAGGTGGCTCACGGAGCCCAAGAAGGTCCTGCTTTTCCCCAGGGGTTGGGCAGAAGGTTCTAGCAGAGTCTGGCCCGGATTCAGCTCCTCGGCACCGAATCCCCCCTCGGAGCTGTCGGTGCTGTAAGTCCTGGAGGGGTGGGAGCGGCCGTAGTCCGGGGCTCGAGGGGCCGGGGGCTCCTGCGTGGCGTGGCCGAGCGGCTCCGGGTCTGGCTGGGAAAGGAGCTGGAGCAGCGCAGCCGTCACGGCCGGGTTCAACTCCTGGGCTGCGCCGGAGAGATCCCCTTCGGGCACAGGAGGAGGCGGCGGCGGTCCGGGGGGCTCGGGGGGTCTCTTCTCTGGTGGGACAATGCCAGGAGGACACGCTGTGGAAGGGTGACTTCTTTTAAACACCGTTTCAAACAGACACAAAGACATTTCTAAGCAAACCAAACCAATCCCTGCCGAGGCCGCCCGGAGCTCTGGGATGCTCTGGGAAGAGGCGGAGGGAGAGTTTTAACGCTGGCTGGGAGATCAACGTTCATTAACAATGGTCATTAACGCTTTCGCCCCGGCCCCGCGCACCCAACTCGGCGCCAACAGCTGTCCTAACACCTGGGCACCCGTGTCGGGAATTCCTGCTCCCGGATCAAAGGCTAATGCCGAGAAGGAGGCAGATGTGGAGCCACACACCAGCCCACACCCCCCCCCCCCCCCCTCCCGGTGCCACAGGGACGTGGTGCCAACCTGGCTCTGGCTCCGCCGGCGGCTCACGGAGCGTGGCTGGGATGTGCTGGGTTAGACAAACACAAACCCAGCCGCACAGGTGCCAGCTCCTGACTGCCCCACGGCACCCCGAGGTGGCCCCTGCCACCACCCCCGGCCCTGCTTCCCCACCTTGCCAACAGAGTCCAAAACAATCTCGCCCCCCGAATATTTGCACGAGCGTACAGACTGTCCTGAGCATCAGAAAAGCCTTCTGCTTCCTCCCCCCCTGCCCCTTCACCCCTGATTCCCTCCCGAATCAGGATTTGCTTCCCTCCTGGAAGAACAAAGCTCCATCACTCCCGGCCCCCCCTGCTGTGTCCCAGCCTGTGAGGCCCAGCTGGGAGGTGGGAGAGGGAGCAGAGCACGGACCCTCCCCTAAGGCAGTGCCACAGCTATAGGTGACATCACAGGTGACACCACCACGGCAGGGAGGGGACACAACCCCTGCTCCGCTCCCAAAACCAGCCCTGCCTCCTCTGGAGCAACACACCTGAGCTGCCTCCTCTCCCTCGCCCACAGGGGAAGGAATTACTGGCGATGGCAGAGCCCACGGACACCTTGTTGGAATCAGATCCTCAAATCATTGGCAAAACTGGTTATTAAAAAGGTCAAACTTTATTGTGAAAACCAGTAGTCTTCCAGGACCACCCCTCCACCCGTATCCGTCAGTCCACTTTGAAAACTAGATTGTATTGAAATCCAGAAAAATAAAACAACAACGAGAAAAAAAAAAAAAAAACCAACAATCTTCAGGTAAATTTGTAAAGCCAAGCTGATCTGGGGGACAGCAAATCATTCCAAAGAATTATCAACAGAGAACAACGGCATCAAATTCCATCTGCTCTACAGTAACCTAGTTATCTTCCAGGACTAGGGCAACAACAACGAAAAAAAAAAAAAAAAAAGGAGGAGAAAAAAAAAGAAAAAAGAAAAAAAATAAAAAAGCACGATCACAACTGGCTCGTGGTGGGCGGGTGTTGAAGGCACGAGAACACAGCACGTTCAGCTACATTGCAGGAGGTGGGATCGGGCCAAAACAGGCTCCCCGGAGAGTCTGAGACATACTCAGGAGGCGCTTCTACAATTTGGTGAGGTCGTCACAGGCTGTTGCTAATAAATTCAAAAAATCAACAGAAACAACAAAAAAAAAAAAAAAAAAAGACATGGAGACATTTACACTCACCTTTGGAAAGGAAATCCGAGAGCTCACTGACACAAGCAGGGTTTTTTTAACTCTCTCTATAAGAAGCAGCAGTTTGGTTCAGCTTCAGGAGCTGCTGAGTTTCAGGGCTCAAAAACCAGCTCTGGGTAGAACCAGGCACTGGTGGATGGCCAGGTTTTACCTACACAGCTGCCACTATCCCTCCCTTCAGCACTCACCGCTATTATTTCAGCTCTTTAAAATCATCTCTGCAGGTTTATTTATTTTTAGATTTCTTTTTGTTTGTTTTAAGAGGGCAGGGAGGGGATGGTGAAAAAGAGCTGGGAAAAAAATGCAGAGATGCAGCAGCATCCTGTGCAAAAAAACCTCCCGGGACGTGCAAACTGATTGCTGGGGGGGGTTTGGGGAAGAACCGACCCTCCAATCATTTTTGGGCAAACCCCAAAACCTCTAATTCATCTTCACTGGCCCACTCCCAGTGGAGCACTCATGGATTTTAGGGTAAGTATTTGCCTGTTTTGGCTGTTTGCAGCTGTTCCAACCTCCTGAGCAGTCCAGCACTTACCGCAGGGAGGGGTTCGGGGTCTTTCCTCCTGAGGTCCGACCACATCCTATCCCCTTCCCTCCTCCCATCCACTCCCACAAAAACTCCCAAGGTCTCCTTCCCGGCTGCAGCTCAACCAGCAGCACTCTCTGGGATCCTCTCCCTGCTCACGTCAGGTGTGTTTATTTACCTGTGCTCTCCTCGGGATGCCTCGTCGGGGTTTTCCTGGGCCCCCGCTGCTCGCTGCTCTTCTCCCCGTTGCTCTCCTCCAGGGTTACCCCAGGCTCCTGGCTCTTCATGAGCTGACTCAGCAGAACGGCCAGCATGTTCTGCATGTCTCCCTGAGCGCTGGCTGCGTCCGGAGTCTCCTGCTCCTCCGGCACCTCCGCAGGCGGCTCCTCTATGGCTTCCTCCGCCGCTGCTGCCGGGGGCTCGTGGTGCTGCGCCGTGGCCTCGGTCAGGGCCGTGATGGACTGGTTGAGAGCCTCCAGCTGCTGCTGCATCTCGGGGTTGGAGTGGACGTTGAGCAGCTGGGCCATCTGCGGCACGCTCAGGTCGGTCTGGCTCTGCAGCAGGTTCAGGAGCACGGCCAGCTCGCTCTGGTTCAGCTGCTGGGTGATGTCGCCCAGGCCTGCGGAACACACGGGGAGCACCACCGGGGAGGTGAGGTGAGGTTTGGGATCCTGGCACTGCATGTGGCAATGAATAGCCCTTCCCCACGTCCCACAGCCAGGAAGGTCCCTTCCCCACGTCCCACAGCCATGATCCACATCCCACAGCAATAAATACCCCTTCTCCACTCCTATAGCCACGGATCCACACCGGACAGCAAGGGGCATCCCTTCCCCACGTCCCACAGCCATGATCCACATCCCACAGCAATAAATACCCCTTCTCCACTCCTATAGCCACGGATCCACACCGGACAGCAAGGGGCATCCCTTCCCCATGCCCCACAGCCATGATCCACACCCCACAGCCAGGAACACCCCTTCTGCATGTCCCACAGTACTGAACACCCCTGTCCCATGGCCCACAGCAAGGAACATCCCTTCTCCACGTCCCCGCAGCAAGGAACACCCCTTTTCCATGTCCCACAGCACCGAACATCCTGTCTTCACACCCCGTAGCACTGAATGCCCCTTTGCCACATCCCATAGCCAAAATCACACATCCCACAGCACTGAAGACCCCTTGTTGATGTCCCACAGCACTTGAACCCCCCATGTCCATGTCCCTGGGCTGGGGGAAGGCAGGGATGCTCTGCGAGGAGGATTTCGGGATGCGGTGCCGGCATTCCCAGCCCCCGCTCTGGCAGCACGGCAGCAGCACCCCGTGGTACTGCACACACACTGCACCCACAGAGCTGCTGCTGCTGCACTGCCCCCAAACCTCCCCAAAACCACGGCACAAGAGGCTGCTGCTCAGAATCACCTCAGCCAAGCCAAACCGCTCCATTCCTGGGATTGGGAAGTGGGGGCATCCCAAGGATACCAGGCTATGGCGGGGGGTGGTGAGAGGGCACAATGGCAACTAAAGCCCCGAGCCCACAGCAGGGCAATCATAGCTCGGCCCCTCCCGAGGTCCCCACAGATCCAGATCATCCCCTCCTGCACTGGGAAGGTTTCCCAGGATGGAGCTGAGCTGCTCTTTGGGATGGAGGAAGGGCGTATTCCCTGACGCAGCACAAGGAATTAGGTCACACAGAAGGCAATTCCTTGCTGGGAGCTGGCCTGGGATCACAGGACTCTGTCCTGACCTGCAAGGATCCAGGTTATCCTAAAATACATCCTGGGAGTGGCATCACCTCCCTTCGCAGCCCAAGTGACAAGTGACAAGGGTGTCCCTTCACACTGACAGTGATGCTGGAACTTTTTGGGAATAAGGGTGCAAAGGTTTGGTTTCAGCAGCTTAAAATGGAGCTTCTCTTGCTGGTAGGCAACGGAGAATGGGACATTCTTTTCCCAGCTGTTTGTTAATCCAAGCACCACCTTTTGTCCATCTGCCATGTTTCACTGAACACATGGATTGTGCATTCCCTGGAGCAAGAACTGTCTTCCTCGTTACTTGTCAGCACAGCATCGGACACAAAGGAAGCCTTAGCCCATATCTGGGTTTTTGTAAGGCTTCTACAGAACAAGCAGGGCAGCTTTGTGTAAATCCACATTCCTCCCCTCCAACTATTTTCTAGACACTGCTTGGAACAGTGCACAAGGCCAGGTCCTGCCAGTCTGGATGACCTTTTCTGCAACAAAGTGCAATAATGTACGTTTTTGCCCACCAGCCTGATACTTCCCACACCTAATCTTCATATAATTTATCAACGAGATCAAACTTCAGCTCATTTGCACATCCTGGACGTGGCTCCACCTTCCAGCCTATGATTCCTATGATTTGTTCCTCCACTGGCTGAAGTGACTCAATGACTCCTTTCATCATCGAGCCTCTTTTAGAACTAATAACACAGCTCAGAACAAATTCACAGGCAGCTCATCAGTGACTTCTGAAGACCAGACAGAACCTTCTGCGTCTTCACAGCAGAGAGAGGAGGAGAAAAAAAAAAAAAAAAAAAAAAAAGAATAAAAGGTATGAGGACAGGAAGAGCCTGGAATGCCCTTTCTGCAGAATTAGAGGTGAAAGAACCAGACTGGCTTAAAAACAGACACAAACCTCCCACACCCAGGGAGGGAACACACCGGGAGCCTTTTCCAGACCCAGGTGGGCACTGACCTACTGCATCTGCAGCGCCAGGCTCTGCTTTGAGCTGGGCAGGCTGGGGGGGCACAGGACTGCTGTTGTTTTTCACAGTGTCTGTGCTTGTAACAGAGGTAGTTTCTTTCCGAGAAACTTTTGATACCGGAGGCTCCTCCACGGCCATCCCGCTCTGCCGCTGCCGCCGGCGCTTCTTGCTCCACAGCTCGTGGCAATCCTGCCAGTGGGGGAGGCTGCAAGAGAGCAACGAGTGAAAAACATGGCAGGGAAACCAAGGGAATCCTCAAAACCCACAGGGAGCTCTCAGCACAGATGGTGTTGCATGTAGAAGCGGTGGCTGCCCCATCCCTGGAAGTGTCCTAGGCCAGGTTGGACGGGGTTTGGAGTAATCTGGGACAGTGGGAGGTGTCCCTGTCCATGGCATGGGTGGCACTGGATGAGCTTTAAGGTCCCTTCCCACCCAAACCATGCCATGATGCAACTTTATAGATCCATGTAATGCTGCTGTGCTGTTTTACAGATGGAGAAGTGGACTCAGGAAGGGATATTGGGAAGAAACTCCTCCCCTGTGAGGGTGAGGAGGCCCTGGCACAGGCTGCCCAGAGAAGCTGTGGCTGTCCCTGGATCCCTGGCAGTGTCCAAAGCCAGGCTGGAGCAATCTGGGATCGTGGAAGGTGTCCCTGCCTGTGGCAGGAGTGGGACTGGATGAGCTTTAACATTCCTTCCAACCAAACCATCCTGGGATTCCATGATCCCTGCCTGCAGCCAGACGATCACAGGAAGGGGCAAAACCTAGAGCCAGGAAAGGCAGCATGAAAATCATTCACTTTGCACTGGGATCTCACTGCAGGCCACACAAAACCAGTGACAGCACCAAGCTCTGGGAGTCTGGGAGCTTTAGGAAAGGCCCTGCCTTGAAGAATTCTGAAGGAAACAGGGATGTCAAAACTGTGGCTCCACTTGCACATAAACCAGTCCAAGTTTTATCATCTGCTTGATTGGAGTGGGAGAAAACTGAGTGACACTATTCAGCCCTTGCAGTCAATTAACACATGGCCCTAACGAGGCCTGAGCAGTTCTCCATGGCAGAGTCAGGGATGTGCTACACCTACTCTTGCACTTCTTCTACCAGAGCTTTAGAGCATCTCACAAACATTAAACTGGGCTTTATAAACCCAGCCTGCTATCAGGCAGAAAACCAACAGCACAGGAAAAGCCACTTGCTCAACCACATGACCACATAGAAGGGCAGAGTCGAGAGAAGAACCCAGAAATCCTAATTTTGACTGAAAAAAACACCTTGTCTCCTTCCTAAAGCTCACAGTGGGGGGATGGCAGCTGGGACTTACTCTGGAGGTGCCATTTTGCTGAGGTCAACGTCCTTCAGGAAGTCACTGTGCAGGGCCTGCTCTGCTGTGCAGCGCTTGCCAGGGTCCAGCGTCAGCATGTGGTCCAGCAGGTCTAGGGCAGACGAGGGAATGCTGCAGGGAGAGTGGGAAACATGGATGAGTTCATGGAGAACATGTGGAGAAGTTCAGTGTCAGAGAAGAACCTCAGGCCTAAGAGGAATCCACACAGCCAGCGTTCATTGCTCAGCTCAAAGGCATCAGCAGGGCAGGCATCAGCTGTGGGGAGTGGCTGCAGCTGTGCCTGGGAGGTTTAGGCTGAATTTTGGGAAAGGTTTTTTCCCCAGAGGGGGCTGGGGCACTGAACAGGCTCCCCAGGGAATGGGCACAGCCCTGAGGCTGCCAGAACTCCAGGAACGTTTGGACACCGCTCTCAAGAGACAGGGTGGGATTTTGGGGTGTCTGTGCAGGACCAGGAGCTGGACTGGCTGATCCCTGTGGGTCCCTTCCAGCTGAGGATATTCCATAATACCCCACTCTATATTTTGCCATTTATAGGAAGCACCTCTGCCACAACTCCCACAAGATTATCCCAAACCAGACCCTTCTCCAGAGAACATCCCCCTGAAGTCAGGCAGCGCCAGCACCCTGAAGATGCCACACTTCCAGGAGAACTCCCAGTGCAGTCCCCAGCCCCAGGGAGCCTCTCTGAAGGTGGATGAGGTGTTCAGAGAGGGGACAGGGAGCCCATCCCAGCCCATCTCGACTCACAAGGAGAATTCCTCGCGCAGGCGCCGCCGGTATTGCTTCTTGGGCTTCATAGTGTTGAAGTAGGGCAGCTTGATGACATCTGGCCACACGGCTGGGCAGGGGCTCCCACAGAGCCGGCTGGGGAGCAGGGAAGCACAGTCAGCCAGGTGGAATCCAGCCAGGAGGAGCAGAGCCACCAAGCCCAGGGAAAACACCTTCCCAAGCAACCCGCTGCAGGAATAACCCAGGTCTGGGCACGGCTCAGATGAGGTGTTAAAAAAGGAGGTATCAGGAAGAGGGAAATGCTGAGCTTGATTGATAAGCTGAACCTTATAAAGCATCCAACACAATGGAATTTTATTCTTCTTACTACAAATTTAAAAATGTTAATGTTTCTTACTTTAAAACTTTCCAAACTCACTAAATTTTATTATTTTTACAATAAGGGTGGTGAGGCCCCGGCACAAAGAAGCTGTGGACTTGACATCCCTGGAAGAGTCCTAGGCCAGGTTGGACAAGGCTTGGAGCAACCTGGGATAGGGGAAGGTGTCCCTGCCCATGGCTTTAAGGATGGGCTTTAAGGTCCCTTCCATCCCAAACCATTCCAGGATTAAAACTTTCAGTGTGAGAAGTAATTCAGGTTCGTGAGTTTTGGACTCAGCAAACAGCAAGGTTTACTGAGGGTACATAAACCAGCAACCACACACCTGACGTAGGTGTGGACACCTGACCATTCCCATTTGCAATCCCAGCCCTATTTTGCAGGCAGGTTAGAGAACAAGGGCTCTTCTAACTCGCTGCCTGTGTGCACGAGCACCTCCTGCAGCACCTCCCCTCACGGACATGCGTGTGCAAAGCTTTACCTGATTAATTCAAGCTGAGCCAGTTCCAGATTGGCTTGAAAAATAGGCTTCTTTGTAAACAGTTCCCCAAGGATACAGCTGGAAGGAGGAAAAGCAAGAGGTCACGACAGCAAACCCTGGGGATGAGCATCTGAACACGGCAGCGTTTGTGCTCGGGAGCAGCTTTGCCTGAGGAGAGTGATTTGCATCAGGGCTTGTAGTGACAAACTGACCTGTGTGTACTGGAGTCCCCAGCCCTGGGCTCCTGGGAATCACCTCCCTGCAAGTGGCTGGTTCATGCAGGAAGCCCCTGACACGTTAACTCTTTGCAGGGAGGGGAAGATGTGTCAATGTGACAAAGAGCCAGAGCTCTCATTTCCTCCAGGTTGAGCTTTTGTTTGGATTTTCAACTTCCCTCTGCTGGCCCAAGCCATGCCTAGCTGCCCGTGGCTGTCAGGGCCAGCAGAGGAGCTGGATTTGTGCACACAGAGCTCTTGTACAGCTGGGAGGGAAAGAGGGAGGAGAGGGAGCACCTCTGACTCCTGCAGTCCTCAACATCTCTCCTTAACCCACCAGGAATCAGTGCCAGGAGTAGCTGGAGGGATGCAGGCACCTGTCTGGAATGGGAATAACCCCATGCACGTGGAACAGGAACTGAGCAGCAACTGGGCCCTCCTCACAGTCAGTAGTTATGATTAATTACTGGTTTTACCAACCTCTGTTTGTGTTATAAACCCTGCTGAAGTTCAGCTGGGAATATCCCAGTGGGAAGTACATGCTCCAGGGAATCCAGCCTCAGTTCTGACAGCTGAATCCTCCAGTCTCTGCTTCTGAATCACTCAGAAAAATGTTCCACCTTTGTGGCTGCACTGCCCAGACTCCTGTTCCCCAGGCTTCCTATACTACTGAAACTTCCTGAAACCTGAAATCTCTACTTAAAAATGTTTTAGCTGAAAAAAAACCCCCAAATCAGTGGCAAACAGCAACTTAAAGATTTTAGAGAAAAACTCTCTAAAAAACACATTGAAGGAGTGAACAGCACAGGGCAAATGTGTCACCCCTCCAGGGCTGTGTCACCCCTCTTGATCTCAAGAGTACATCAATATCAGGCTGGTTTGCACTTTAAATAGTGAAAATTTTATTTTTCACCCTTTCTCATTTCAAAACCAAGGAAAACCTCATTCTAGGAGTTTTTACTAATTGGTTTGAACGAGGTGACACACCCCTCTCCCTCACAGAAGTATTCCTGTCTCATCCTAACACTGCATGGCTGGGACAGATCCAGCTGTGAGAACTGGCACAAATCAGGGAACAGCTCCCAGGGGAATGCTCAGGAGCTGGTTCCAGAGCCAGGGAAGGCCCAGCAGGACTCACCCACAGCTCCACACGTCGATGGCAGGGGTGTAACGCTCCTCCCCGAGCAGCAGTTCTGGGGGTCGGTACCACAACGTGATGACTTTGTTGGTGTAAGGACGGCTGCAAAGCAAAAAAAAAAACACCAATAAAAACTCATCCCAAGAGCCACAAAACCCTGGAAAACTGCTCTTTTTTACTTCTCAGCTGCAGTTACACCTGTCAGTGGCAGCAGGGGGGTTTCAAGTGTCTGCACTTCCAGAGCTACCAGAAGAGTTAAGAACAGCTGAGGAGGTACTGTGGATTTTCCAGGAATCAGGACTTGTAGACTGAAAATCCCTGACCCTCAGCAGGCTGCCATCACTGAATGGTGACTCACCTTGGAGCAAAACCTGCTCCAGGGCAGGTCAAAGGCAAGTAGAGAAGAAGTTTTGGCTCCTCATGAGCTGCTTTTCTAAGGAAAAGTTATTAATACCAGCCAGGAGTGTATTTGTCCAACAGCTGGAGCTGGATGATACCACTGGAAATCATTTGTGAGGACTTCCAAGTGAGGGATTATGTGGATACTAAGAAAGAAGCTCATCCCACCCAGGTAAGCCCTTTCCCCTCCTCACCTCTCCTCTGAGCTGTAGAGTCGTGCGAGCCCAAAATCTGCAAGTTTGATCTGCCCACTGAAAGACAAAAAAAACCCCAGTCCTTGGTTTAAATCCCAGAATTATAGAATCCCAGAATTATAGTACTGAGCTGTAAGGATCCCATCAGAACCCAACTCCTACTTAAACCCCAGTTAAAGGGTGAGGAAACCCCCCCTGCAGCAGAAAAGCCTGACAAAGCCACGTGTGCAGGAATTACTGCTGGATATGCCAGGCTCAATTCTCCACTTGTGACAGAATGCTTCAAAGAAATACAAAGGAAAAAAAGAAAAAAAAAAAGCACCAATAATTCAGTGTCACCTGCATCACAAACCCTTCTCAACAGGCCAATGTTCCACAGAATTTTTTTAGGTGGATATCCAGGCATTTAATTGTAATTATGGACAAGATTCTTCTCACAGCTCCTGCCCCTGAGCACACTCAAGGTGAGGACAGCACTGGGTGCTCTCAGCTGAACCCAGGGAGAGCACGAGGAAAAGAGAAGTGGGTCCACTGCCAGGTTACCTGTTGTTCAGTAAGATGTTGGAGCACTTGATGTCTCGATGAAGGAAATTCTTTTTGTGACAGTAATCCAGCCCCTCCATTAACTGTTTCATGAAAGACTTGATATGGTCCTCTGAGAAATGTACCAAGCCAGATTCTAGCAGCCCCATTAAGTCATGGTCCATGTACTCAAACACAAGGTAAAAGGCACCTGGGATAATAAACAGGGAAGTGGTTGGAAACAAAAGGAGAGACACAAAAAAAGAGGAGGAATGAAAGGTGATTCAGTTGTTCAAAGTCTCTGTTGTGCACTATTCTGCTGGAGCTGGTTTTTTTTTTGGACACAGTCCTTTGCTGTTTTGGGCTTACTGGGTGTCCTTTTCTCTCAAGGGGTAAAAAAGCCCCAAAACAACAAAGTAGTCCCACCAGGCTGATATCTGAAATTAAATATGCACTCAAAATAAATTCCTTTGAAGTTCTGGCCATGTTTACCTACATGCTTTGGTTATTTTCTTACAAGAGAATTTGTTGAAGAGATCACTGCCATGCATGGTTTGAACTTGTGTTTGGGTTGTTCCCTTCTCTCTCCTGGAAAGGAAAGGTCCCAAACAAGAGCCATTGGGATGCTAAAACTGTCTTGTTCCACAGTGACTGAGGACAAAAGGCTTTTCACATTATTAATAAGTTTGTTGCCACTCATCAGTGTTAGAAGTGACCCTGTAAAAGCTTTTTTTTTTTTTTAAAGACTGCTTTTCCATGACTCTGCAGGAATGCAATCATCCCTTGATCAACTCACTAAAACTGGAATCTGTCCTTCGAGGTGAGGCCAGATCCAGATCTAACCCTGTAGGAGGAACACAAAGAAGCAGATCTACCCCAGAGCTGAGTTTTAAACGAAACCAAAGGCTTGCATCACATCTGTGGTGAATGGAAACCAGCCCTGCAGCCAACTCTTACCTTTGTCCTTCTTGAAATCCAGTGCATCTTGTTTGTCCGTGACGATCTCCTTCATGTTGACGACGCTGCGGTGGATGAGCTGCCGCAGGATTTTGATCTCCCGGATGGCCGTGATGGGGAATCCTTCCTTCTCATTGTCCAGGCGCACCTTCTTCAGAGCCACCAGCTCACCTGCCAGGCCACAGCGGGGTCACAGCCTGCTCACCTCGCTGCCCTGCACTCCCAGGGAAGTTGGGAGCAGCCCCCAGCACAGAAAATGCCAACCAAGGGACAGCAGAGGCAGCTTTAGTTTCTTCCCTGCTCATTTTAGTTCAGTTGCTCTGCCTGGAGCTCTCACACGACACCTGTGCTTTCCCTAACTTGCTCCAGCAGAAAGGGGGAACAGGAGTTGACCCTGGAATTTCCCAAGCTCTGCTGCAATAAAGCCTGACAATTTAAAAAGCAGGGGTTCAGCTGGCACCTCTGAGCGGGTGTCAAACCACACCCCAGGGCACAGGATCTCACCAGAGCAGAGCAGGAACCAGGGCACTAAACTTAGGATTCCAGACCTCCTGCTCTTCTGCCCCTTTTGGAAAACACCTGATGGAAGTGCTTATCCCAGGGCTGGTGTCACTTCTCGTTCTGCAGCTATTTGTCACTGTGGAGCAGCAGTGGCAGGGAGTTGAGCACAGCCACAAAGCCTTGAAGTGGAATTTACCCACAGCCATCCTCACCTGTGTCCTTGTCCTTGGCTTTGTACACCTGCCCGTACGTCCCTTCCCCGATTATCCCGATGATGTCGAACTTGTCCACACAACGCTTGCCCCAGTCACTTTCTGTCTGTCTCCTCTCCCCATACCGAGGACAACAGATTCTGCAGGAGGGAAGAGCTCTGTGAGACACCTGAGGGCTCCAGCCCAGTGGCATCCCACAAAAAAAACCACCTGCACCAAGGTGTTAATCCCTAAAAGCCAAAAGCGAAGCTCAGGCAGGTTGGCTGTGCACTCCAAGAATTGGAAGGTTCAGTTGAATGTGTTTTGCTGTGTAATCCCAATACAGGCACTGCTGAACAGGAATATTATCCTGGGTAGCATTATTGTATTACAGCAGGACAAAAATGAATCTCTGGGATGTTTTGCAGGATGCTGGATGTCTGATTTTTATTTAACAAAACATCAGGGGATTTTGCTCCTTCAACAGCTGCCTAAATTTGTTATCAGGGCCAGTTCTCTACGCCTTGAACATGGAATCCCAGAACAGTTTGGGTTGGAAGGGACACGAAATATGATCCAATCCCACCCTCTGCATGGGCAGGGACACCTTCCACTATCCCAGGGTGCTCAAAGCCCTGTCCAACCTCGCCTTGGACACTTCCAAGGGGGATCCAGGGGCAGCCACAGCTTCCCAGGACACCCTGTGCCAGTGCAGTTCCATGGGCAACACTCCACTCATGAAGTGCATGAAGCAAACATGGACATCTCCCATCTGAACAACCAACTTTAGAAAGCAACAAGAGCTTTATACAGAGCTGCTCATCCAGAGGTTTCTTTGGAATGTGGGCATGGCTAAACCAAAGAGAAAAGAGCTTTTGGGGTAGATGTGGCTGGAGATTGAACGTGACACACTCCAGCAACTTTTACCATTAGTTCTCACATAAATGGGGCAAGCTGCCTTTAGCTGAGGGTCCAAACGTGAAACAACCCACAGGAAACAGTCATTACACTGAATAATACAGCAATAGGAACTTGTTTTCTCTCCCATCTCACCTCCCTCAATAAAGAGCTCTCAAACGACTTCGGGGACTTAAGAGAGTCAAACATTCAAAAATAAAATGAAGTCAGCCTTACTTTGGTCTCTTTTTGAAGGGTTGCTGAGGTGGTGTGGCTGCCTTTGGTTCCGGGGAGTCAGGAGGAGATGGGTCCCCCCCAGGGAGCTCTGGGGGGAGCGGGAGGTCCGTGAGTAAGTGTCGTGGTCTCTGCTCTCTATCTTTCTTCACAGGTTTTGGAGGAAGAATCTCTTTTGGACTAAACTCCGAAAAGTTAATACAACACAAAAGTCAGACTCCACAGCCAGGTAAACAAACAAAAAAAGCTACTGTAGGACAACACCTCTGGTTGACAACGTGAGGTTTAAGTGTTAAAATTAGCACATTGAAATATGAAATAAAACAGCCTTAAATGTACAATGCTAATACACCATGAAAGAAAAGTGTCAGAGTGGAACACATTGAATGAACACACAGGTCTGCACTGGAACTCACTCAAATTGCACCAATCAGTATCAGTAATTCAGAGTTTCCTGTGAGGCAGCTCAGGGGATCAGCCAGCACCCGCTTTCTGACCTTTACTTCCTCTATTTACTCCATTTATCACCATGAAATTAAATGTTTGACTTGGTGAGGACCACTATAAATACAGAGCAAGAGTTAAACCTTTCTCCACAAGTAACTTTTAACCTCTTAGCAAGGGCTGAAATGTGGCTTTAACTCCTGAATGCTGCTGAGGAACCAAAAGTTGATTTTTAAAATCCAATTACCAAGGGCATCAGGAGTTTGGTTTAGCCTGGCAGGAGTTGCATGAGCAGAACCTACTTTCTCTTTCATGTATTCAGCGAGGAGAATTCCTAGGTTTGAGTAGTCACAAATTCTCCATGCTAATCTCTGCTTCACCAGGAAAAGAAAAAAATTAAGAAATCCAAACAGGCCTTCCCAGGTTGGTTTTTAGGGCAGGGAGCAGGTTTGGTGTTTGTACCATCAGGTCTAACACTTCAGAATAAATGAACTGATGGAAGTAGGTCATTTTCCCAATTATTTTATCAGACACTGCCTAATCTGCACGACAATCTCTTGTGAAATCTACTTAAGGAAGGAGGAAGACAAGAAACACCAGACATGGGAGAGGTGGATGGGCTGAAACTCTCCTCCTCCATGGACAGCAAAATCCTTAGGAGCAGAATAATCACGTTCAAACATCTACAGAGAATCATGGAATTGTTAAGACTGGAAAAGATGCAGTCCAACCATTCACCACTAAACCACAAAACCTTTTTCCAGAGACCCCTCAAAAACAACTCCTTCACAAGACCATGGTGGGAAGGGTGAAGGTGTGGCTGGAGAGTGAACCTGCAGTGCCCAGCCTCTCTCCCTTTTACCAAAAAATCCCCATTTTCTCGCCTTTTATCTGTTCAGTTCTCTATTTGCATATCAGCACTTGGTTCCTGTAAGTTCAGCTCCCCCAGGACACCCGGGCAGGTCACCAGGGAGAGGAAGCCAAACAGAGCCTTCAGAGCTGCCCAAGCAGAGAAAAGACCAAGAGTGAACACCACAACAAAGGCTCCCTGGAGCTCCTTGCCCCTCTCTCCCCTGAACCAGCAGGAATGCCCCCCCTGGGCCAGCAGGAATGGCAGCAGCCAGCTGAGTTCTGCATCCCCAGGAAGCTGCACAAGCTCCGCACCTTCGGAGCACAGCATCAAAGCAGGACAAAATTCCTCCTAATTCCTCCTGAACAGCTTTTCCTCCTCTCCTGGTGAACCACCCAGGCCTAAAAGCATTGCAGAGGGTGATAATTCTGGAGAGGTTCAAGAGTCTCCAGTTGAATGAGGTGTGTTCTGTCCTTGGACACTTCAAAGCCCGATTTTCAACCCTGTGCTCACCATGGGCTCGGGGCTGGAACGTTCCCCCAGCTCAGCAAGGACAAAAGTCCAGCTCAAAGAGTTTTGCTCATAAAAATGAAGGCAGTTGGTGAAGGGTGAGATTCTGCACAGTCAGGGCCACATGGAACTGCCACCAGACTCAGCAAAATGAGCGGGACTTCCCACCCTTTTATTGGGAAAAAGTCACACAGAGCCATTTACTGAGCTCCAGCACCACCCTCATCACCCCAGCCCTGAGGTCAGGGATAAAACACTTTTACAGAGCTAAGCTACACCTGGCTGGTAAAAAAAAACAAAACAAAACAACAACAAAAAAACCCAGAGCTCTAGGTATGAGTGGCTGAAAAAATGAAATAGAGATTTGCAGGAGAAGTTCTGGGATTGGAAAGGAGGGAACACTGCAGCGGGATTTGCTTTGCCTGGCATTTGGGTTGGGAAAAATCATCAGGCAGCTCAAAGCTCCTGCTCATCACAGAGACATTTAAACCCAGTAATGTTTGCTGAACAACATTAAACAGTTCAGGGAGGGCAACAAACACACACCAGCTTCACTTGTAGGCTGGAGGCAGTGAGAACATTTCCCTGATTGGCATCAATACCAGAATCAACCATGAAAATCAAGTCAGTTATTCAGAAGATGTAACACTTCACCACAGGGTGATTGTATCGAGTCACAACTGTGGGATAACATGATGGTCACTAAAAACATGCCTTACTTCCCAATCCCAGCACATTTTAGTGATGGTTGGGAAGATTCAGGAGCTTTTAGGGAACTATAGGCTTAGCAGGTCAAGTAGAAAAAAAAAAAAATATATATATAATTGATGACCTTAAGTTAACAGCACTGCAACATCCTAACAGCTGGAAAAAGGAGAGAAAAAACAATATTTGGGGTTTTTTCTTCACTCCATTCTGGATATTCTGTTCCTTTCTTCCCACCGAAAGAAATCCCCCCAATGGGGTTTTCAAACAAGTTCATCACAGAAGCCACAGCCACCCCCAGCCCAGCCTGAGCTACAGTTACAGGCCAGAGCCAAGTCTGCATGTTTTGATCAGAAATGATCAGGAAATAAAGTTGAAGTAGGTGCAGTTTTGCTCATTTTTAAACTTTTTCAAACAAACAATACCTACTCCTCAAGCAATAAAGGATTGCATCAATTATTCAAGGGTTAAGACAATACTCAAGTTAAACCAATGCTGGTTTTTACACGTGGGCACGCTCTGTGTGGCTGGTGAAGCTGGAACAGAAAAAGCTCTGGTTTGTGTTCTTATATTGGAATTGTTAAGCTTTTTCCTGTTCTTTGAGTACAAGTTTCTGAGGAATTAAGCAAACAAACAACAAAAAAAGCAAATTTAAAGTGTGCAAACAGCTCCAACACAGAGAGAGGCATCATCCCAGATCCACATTCCATCCCTGTAATAAACATGAGCAAGAAATGATGTGAAACCTTTCCTAAGCAGCACTAAAGCAGCAGCCAAACCTCTTGTTTCCCACAGAGATAAGAGGCAACTACCTGCATGGCATCATGAAACTCTCCAAACAAACCTGGAATGGCCCTGGGATAACACCTTTGTACCAGCGCCACAGTTGTACTCTGCAGGATAAACTCATAACTGTAAAACCAACCCCAAAACCCCTCTTTACTCAAGGCTTTGCTCTTAAATGCAAAGGGGATGCTCTGGTGTGACCTTACCTATCCAAGTCATCTTCCCCAACTAAAATAGGGGGGAGCGGAAGCGGAGGCAAGGTGGAAGTTTTCAGGTGTGGGATAGCAGCCGTCACAGACACTTGGGTTTTTGTAGCCACCTGGACAGAGGACTGGGAGTTCACCTGAGAGGATAAAGTAGACGTCCTTGGGTGGGAAGAAGATGGCAAAGACGTTGGGGCTGAAGTAGGGACCTGAACAGGAGTCACTGGGGCTGGAGGCAAAGGCGGGACAGCGGGTGACGGAGGCAGCGGCGGCAGCGGCGGCGTGGGAGGCGGAGGGGTGGTGGTCGGCAGAGGCGGAGGAGGGGATTTGATGGTGGGGAGCGGGGGTGGAATCTCCTTCTCTGCTGTGTCTGTCTCCTTTGGAGATACCAGGTCCTCTACCACTGCTACAGGCTTCGAGTCTTTTGTTCCCGTGGGTTTGGAATCCCTAACCGGAACAGGATGTTTCCTCTCCGAGTTCTCCTCTGCCTTGGATTTCGTCGTCTCCGCAGGGGCTTTAGGCTCTGCGTTCGTGTACAGTAAATTAACCGAGTCCGTGTCCGGAGGTTTCTCAGATTTAACAGTTTTGGTGACCTTTTTAGACTCTGTCCCAGCCTCCTTCAGTTCAGCCAAGCTGTTCTCCTTCCTAGCCAGGAAAACAGGGGAGCCCTTCGCCTCCTTCCCGTCCACCTTGGCTGCAGCGGCCGCCGCGGCCGCTCGCTCCTTCTTCTTCCTGCTGAGCTCTGCTCCGAGGCTGGAGTTCAGAGGGAGCCTGGTTGGGGATATGCTGGAATGGCGACTGCGGGAGCCAGACCTCTGCTTTTTGCTGTGAGATGAGTGTCTTGAATATCCAGGACTGCGGCTTCGGGACTTCACGGATTTCCTGAGGAGAGAACGGTGGGGAGAGAAATGAAACAGAGCTTCTCTCCTGCTCTGAGCTACTCACCAGCAGCTGAATCCATTAGTGGTCAGCACAGAGAGTGCCCAACACCTGCCAGGAGATTCTAAAGCTACTGAAAGGAGTTTATGAGTCAATCAGGACCAGTTTTATACCATCATCATCATCCATTCTCCCTATGCCAGACTCACCATCACACTGGGAAGAGAAACGAAGGATCAAGGTTGGATAAGCCCCAAGGTAAAGAGATCACAGCTCACACACACAACAGGAGACTTCAGTCCAGAGGATGAGCTGGCAGTTTAGGAATCTTTCACAGGAATTAAGTGCAACTTTAAAGGAAACCATGGATAAAACACAGCTGCCCTCACGGGAACGCTGCCTCAGGGAATCGCACACTTCAAGCTTATTTCCCACCCCCCCCCCCGGTTCTTTTAGTGCCATCAGAACTCAAATTTGCATAGTTTGATTAGGGAGAAGGAAAAATAAAACCCAGGAGTTTTAACTCTATTGGTCCTGGTCTTCCCCTACAAAAAAATGGGCTCTAAATCAGGTGTGTGTACAGAAATAATCACTGAAAATCTGTGCTGGGAGAGAAGCAAGGCAGGAAACACCTCACACCATTGGGGTTCACACCACACAAACCTGCTCAGGAGAGAGCAGAGACTGATGAGGAAACCAGATAAAAACAAAAATGGAAGTGGAAACTGGTACTTCCAGTGTCCATATCAAATTCCTGATAAGCCAGAACTGTTTCCTCCACTCCAGGAGGAGCTAGGATTGGGCAGGGGGAGGCAGGAGGCTTTAGTGGTGTGGTGGGCTCCGATGCCAACAGGACAATCAAAAATTTTGAGCTCAGACCCTACAAATACTGTAACGGAAAGGACACTCCATGATTTATTACTCAGGACACATCTAATTTGGAAAACACAGGATTCCCTCAAAACAGTCCCACAGCACTTATAAAACACCCCTAACAGCAGCAGTTCAAACCCAGGCGACACCAGCTCCCTTGTAACCATACCCAGAGCACAATTAACAACACCAATCAGTATTATCCCAAGACAATAAACATTTGGAAAATAAACTGGAGAACTGAGACAGCAGAAAGTTCCTGGCTCAACACCAGCAGCACCTTCCAGGAAGGGCAGCTGTGGCTGCAGGAGGTGAAGGGTCTCCCCACAGGGTGTGGGGTTCCCTCCCTACTCCAAGGATCAGCATTCCTCTCTCCCACTTGGAAGTACAACCCCAACCCTCGTGCTGACAGTGGTCAAAGAACACCAGGGCTGTAGGTAAGTCCTTACCTTTAGACTTGCAAAATAAATATACAACCAGAAGGAGAAAAAAGAGGGATCTGCAGCCACGCAGCTGTGTCCCCCCTCAGCACACTGTTCTGTCATGGGAATGCTGCCTCAGGATCAGCTCTTTTTCCAAGGTTTCTGCTCAGTGAACCAATGGTCTGGGCTGCAGTTTGCCTGTCACCACGAGCTGGGAGAGGAGTTACCTTTTCACCCACTCCAAGACATTTGCAGGCTACGGGAAACATTTCTAATGAATCCTGTAGGATGTCACTTTGTAGCAAACCACAAATACTTTTGGGGTTGCCGTCCCCTGCTGCAATTCATCCAGGATGGATTGTTCAAGATGCTGCAATACTCCCCTTTCCTGCTCCCTGTCTTCCATCCTGCCCCATGATTAACCCCAACAGTTACTTCAATTCATGGAATCATGGAATGGTTTGGGTGGAAAGGGACCTCAAAGCTCATCCAGTGCCACTCCTGCCGTGGGCAGGGACACCTTCCACTATCCCAAGGTGCTCCAAGCCCTGTCCAGCCCGGCCTTGGACACTGCCAGGGATCCAGGGGCAGCCACAGCTTCTCTGGGCAATCTGTGCCAGGGCCTCAGCACCCTCACAGGAATTTATTTAATCCAGCTGGATGCAGAGCAATCAAACCAGATCACTCACTATGTCCAAAGCAAACTTCCCCAAAACCCCAATTTTACCTTATTTAACGATGCTAATTTAGAAACAGCCACCAGGGACACCTGCCTGGACCAGGACAGGTGAGGCTGGGGAAGTGGTGGAATGGTCAGACCCTCTTACAGGGGCTGCACCACAGAACCAGCACTTCTGAGGGCTGGAATGACTCCCTGACCTTCCAGCAGCAAATACCCACAGTCCTCTGTCCCACCAGGAATAAATCCCCCCGTTCCCTTCCAGTCCTCTTCACTCCACAGGCACCACTCACCCATTTTCTCTTCCCTAACAATAACCACCTACAGTCACCACACCAACAACTGCTGTTTCTGAGGCCATTTTCCAGGCTGGTGTTTACAGCTGCTTTGTCAGACCCAAAAAAAGCCCCACATCCAGAAGCCTTCCTGCTCTCCCAGCTCCAACCAACACCCCCAGGAACAACACCACTACAGCAAACCTCACCTGCCATCCTTAGACCATCAACAGCTCCAAAAACACCAACACAGCACCTGCTGGGGGGCCTTTTATCACCACATCTCTCAAAAAAACAGGCAATAGAGAAGATGCATGGGCAGGTTTTGCTTCTGGAAGAGAACCATTTCCATCCTCTGGAATGATTTTTTTGTGGCTTTACCTGCAGCCACTTAATAGCACTTTTACCCTTTTCACCCTTAATTGGTGAAGCCTTGCTGTAACATTCCACACCTTACTTGCTTTGCCAAGGTTATCCAGGATGGATCAGGGGCAATTCATGCCTTCCTCCTTCTGGATAAAAATGCTCTGGGATTAAAACCCACCCTGCTGTCCCTCCAGAACTGGAAAAGAGAAATAAAAGATACCAACCACAACTATGAATGAACAAAGTCAGAGATGATGGCTTCATCTAAAAATCCAAATTAAAAAGCATGATGTGATTTATTTTAACTCACACAATCAGAAAACTGGGATGGCCTTTGAGAAGGGAATGCTAGAACCTTCCATGTTGAGAAGGTCATGGTTAACAGGTGTCAGCAGAGGCGACCTGCAAAGCCCCACATCCACGTAATTCCATGTCATCCATCCAGGTTTACCCACAAATATTTCAGTATTTTTACCTCCTCTAAACAACACACAGTTAAGGATAAAGCAGAAAATAGTATCTGGGAAGCCTGACTGCTCCAATTTCTCAGGAAACAAGCTTTATCTCTTATTTTTGAATGCCCAGCAACCTTTCACCACGGCAAGGACCCGTGGTACAACAGCCACTGCTCCAGCACGTGCACACCCACAGCTCACTACTCCATCAGCACACAGCACATCCCACCTCCAGCAAGCTGAGGGACTCTGGAATTCCATCTCCTTGTTTTAGCTGCAGTGACAACAGTTGCTACACAGAATGCCAAAGCACATCTGTTATTTTTCCCTGCTGACCAAACCATCCTCGTTTCCTCCTCGCTAGGAAGAGAGTTGTTTTCCACAGCCACTGGAAATGCAAACGCTCTGGATTTTCTCCAATCAGCACAGCACATGGATGCAGTTCCCTAACGCTGTGTTTTGGATGTGGAGATGAAAGACAACACAGAATGCACTGAAACACCCCCCCCCATATTGTCAGTCAGTGGAAATAACTGAGTGTCCCAGAAAACCTGAAGAACGCCAGCCGTGGTCAGGTGTTCTCTGCCTCAGTGTGCCAGTTAAAAAGGTTTTCTTGCCCAAAAATGCTTCTGCCCCTCTGCAGGAAGCACAAAAGGGATCAGGCACTGCCCAAAGTCAGCTGCCCCCTTTCACACATCTGCAGCACATCAAGGTTGGGAGGGCTCAGCCCACCCACTCCCTCAGGTGTGCCCTGAGCCCCCCAGGTGAGCTCCCCTCTGGCTCCTGGACACACCTGACTACGACCTCCCCCTTCCCAGTCCCACCTCGCAGCCTGGGAGCTCCACAAAGCAAAACTAAACACGTGAATTACAACTTACAGTTCACCTGACATATGGAAAACACATGAAATTCCCTCTGCCCCTTTACTACAATCACTGCAGGCAGATGTTTTCCAAAGGGGTTGGAATACCTCACACAGTCAGTGAGTTATCTGCCCAGGAAAGAGAGAGGAGTAAGTTATCAAGCCAGAGATTCAGAGAGTTTGGTACAAGCTGAGTGCAAACAGTGAGTAACCTTTGGAACCTGTCTGGTTTGGGATCCAGCATTTAGTAGAGAGTCAAAGATATCCTTAAAAAGTAGGTCTGGAAGTTTAGGGAAGCAGCACAAAGTGCTCTGAAGTTGCTCCCATAAATCAGGGGACTGTAAGTGCTGGATTTCTCAACTCAGAAGCAACCAGCCACTTACACAGAGAGGTTCTCCTGGGAAGTGGAGCAACCTGTGGGAAAACCTAGGGGGAAAAAACTCTTAGGATACCACTGCAGTTCCCAATGGCTTCTCCTTGTTTAGGGCTGGACACTTATCCAGTGCCATCACCCAAGAGTTGTATCAGGGAACAGACACCTCCTACCACTGCATCCTTGCTCTCCCAAAGGATTAGTAAATAACGTGTCAGAGTAGCACCACCAGGCAAAAAGGATTGAAGGGAAGGAGGAGAAAATCATCCAGGCCTATCCCTGAGAACCTCCCAGGTGTACACAGAGAAAACAGGGCAGAGGAGCAGCAGCCTGGAGGAAATTTTCACTGTAAAATCACAGTGGAATACGGAGATTTTACATCAGAGCTTCCAGGGGGGCTGAAACCAACACAGAACTCCCAGCAAGGACAAAGGCAAGCTCTCCATGGTAGACAGCATTCTTGAAGTTCAGAGTTTTAGTAACAAAGACCAAATTCCAAAAAGCCCCTGTGCTTTGGGAACTGCTGAGCTGGAGGATGCAGCACAGCAACCACGGAGCAGAGCATTCCTATGGCCATTACATTCCAGGTCACATCTGAATTGCCATGGAGCTCCAAGCAAAGCTCCACAGCATCCATGGAGACAACTGGAAACTCACTGAACATAAGCCAAAGCTAGAAAAAGAAAGGATCAACATTAGACCATGTCACAGGATGATTAATGAACACCTGAAACAAAACACACAGAGATACCTTGAAAGAATTGTTTCCTTCTGTAGCAAAGTTACCGAGTTAAAGGCAAAAAAGAGAGAAAATTAGAGTTAAGCCAAAATCCAGCTGGTTGCCCCTCGCCCTTCCAGAATGCCCAGATTTCAGAAGGGAAGGAAGAAACTCTAGTGCGGAGAAAAAAAAAGTTTAGGTTGAGAGATGGGAGTTTGCACATGGTTGCCTCTAATCCAAGGGAAAAGAAAAGACAAGTCAGTTCAGACAGAGCAAAATCCACCCCAAACGAGCCCTCCTGAAAAGTGGGATCAAGTTCCCACATGCACTAAACAGATAAAGGCTTCCAGAAATAGGTGAAAACACTCCCCGTGCCTGAACTTCCCGCCAGGTAAGCGCATTAGATGCCGCTCCGGGAGCCGCGGAGCGCGGCCCTCCCCACGCAGGGGCCACTCCAGAGGTGGGTGTAACTTAATCCCAGGAGCTCATCCAGCCTCCCTCCCTGCCCAGAGCCAACATGGACGCTGCCTCCCGCCACGCACAGAGGCGTTTCCCAAAGTGTGAACTCCATTTCCAAGCGGATTGTCAAGGCCCCAACCAAAGCAACTCCACGCACATCACTCTGCAGCCAAATTCGGCACCAGTGCGGAGGAAAGGAGTCACAGAATCCCAGGATGGTTTGGGTTGGAAAGGGTCTTCGAGACCATCCCATTCCACGCCATGGGCAGGGACACCTTTCACCAGCCCAGCTCGCTCCAAGCCCTGTCCAACCTTGGACAATTTGGGGATGAGGCATCCACAACTTCCCTGGGCAACCTGTGCCAGGCCCTCACCACCCTCACAGGGAAGAATTTTTTTTTTTTTCCTAATACCCCATCTAAACCACCCATTCCCCCTTATCCTGTCACTCCAAACTCTCCTAAGTAGCTTTGCCCCATCTTTCCTGGAACTCCCTTCAGGTCTCTCGCATTCCCAGCTCCATCCCAACCCCTTCCCAGCTCCCAGGGCGAGGTGGGGCACACACACCTGGCGATGGGGCTCCGGCTCACGGAGCGCTTGGAGGCGAAGGGGCTGCTGGAGCGGCGGCGGCCGTAGGGGCTCGGGGACCTCCCGCTGTAGGAGCCGCTGCCCCGCTCGTAGCTGGACGAGCGCCTCCGGCCGTAGGGGCTCACGGATCGCTGCCGCCGGCTGTAGGGGCTGGGCGAGCGGGCGTTGGACTGGTAGCCCACGGGCTCCTTGTAGGGCGGGCTGAGGGACTGCCGGCGCGAGGAGCCGCCGGGGCTCTTCCTGTAGGGATCGTAGGTGCTGGACGTGTGGGAGCGGGGCGGGCTGAGGTCGTACTCCTGGACGTAGGAGGCTCCCGAGGGGCTGTCGTCCAGTTTCGGGCTGTCCGACCATTTCCTGTGAGGGCTCCTGGATTTCCTCTTCGGGCTGTCGATGGTTTTGTAACTTTTGGGAGCATCCCTTTTCCGATGGCTTTTGCTGCGCTCTTTGTGGCTGGACTTGAGCTCTCGCTCCTTCCTGGACTTCTCCTTGTGGGCCTTGGCCGAGCGCGATTCCTTGTTGCTGCTCTTGGATGAGAGTGCCTTGGGGTGCTCCTCGCTCTCCAGGAGCCTCTTGGAGGATCCCGATATCCTCTCCTTGGTGGACCTGCTGGAAGAATCCAGGCTCTTTTCCAACTTCCTATCTTTCTCCGCCTGTTTGCTCTTCATCAGCTCCCGGAGTCGTTTGTGCTGGTGGTGCCGGTGCTTCTGGGCCCTCTCGCTCCTCTCCGCCCTCCTCTCCTCGTTGTCCCTCCTGTCCAGCTTGAGGGCCACATCGTCCGAGAAGGTGTCCGAGTCCGAGCTGATGTCATCGTACTCCACCAGCGGCTTGATCACCGCTCCCAGGGGCGCCGCCGCTTCCTGGGCCGCCAGCGGGGACTCCTTGGAGTGCCTGGATTTGTGCCTCTTGTGCCTGGAGCCCGCCCGGTGTCTCTCCTTGCTGTTGGAGCTCCCGCTGCCCGGCTGCGAGGACCCCCCGCCGCCGTCCTTCTTGCCCCCATGTCTCTCCGGATTTGGCATTCCTCCCCCGCTGCGCTCGGGAACGGCGAGGGGGGGACTCCGCGAAACCCCCGAACTTCAAACTCCCTCCGCGCCCGCCCTTCGCACCATCCACCCCGGCCTCGGTCCTCCCTCCTACATGAGGAGCGGGGCCCGAGGCCCCGGAGGAGGCGGGAGGGACGGGGAGGGGAGGGGGGAAGGATCCGGGAGGGGAGGGGGAAGCGCCGCGGCCTCACCGCCTCATCCGAGGGGCCCAGGCCCGGCGGGCAGCGCGGCCGCGGGGGCGCCCCGGGAAGGCGGGACCCGGGCCCGGAGCGCTGCCCGCGGCCTCAGCGGCGGTGGCGGGGCCTGGGCGCGGATCCCCGGCCGAAGGGCCCCGGAGCCGCCGCCGCCCCCGGCCCGGCCCGGCCCCCGCGCTCTGCCCGAACCCGAGCGGCGCCGACCGGGGGCACCGCCAACTCTCGCGAGACCCGCCCGCAACTCTCGCGATAGCACCGCCGCCACCCTTCCCTCCCTCCTGCCGCGCGAGTCCTCCTCGTCCGCGAGTCCTCTCGGAGAAGGGCGGGGGCGCGCGCTCGTCCTCTCGCGAGAGCCGCGAAATCGCGCCGCCGGCGGCTTCCCAGCGAACTTTATTGGGGCGCGGGGCGGGGACAGCGCCCCCTAGCGCCCGGCCCGCAACAAAGCTCCATGGCGGCGTCGCCGCCCCGCCGGCCCGGCCTCCCGCCGCTCTCCCGCTCCGCCGCGCTGCGCTCTAAAGCCACCGGCGGGTCGCTGTCGGGCCCGGCCCGGGCACCGGCGGGTAACGGGCTGTTAATGCTCCGTTAGGGCTCCACAGCGGCCGCCGCCGCGCTTCCAGGAGGCTGAGGGGGCGGGGCGTGCTGTCTCTCAAGCCACGCCCACCCCTGCGCGCGCGGGCGCGGCGGAGTCTCGCGAGAGCGCGGGAGCGCAGCCGCGGGCGCAGCGATGGCGGCGGCCGCCGCCGTGTGAGGGCGAGGGCGGCCCCGCCGCCGCCCCCGCTCCCCGCCCGCTCCCGATCCCCTTTCCCAGTCCCTCTCTCGATCCTGGCCCCGGACCTGCAATATGAAGGCAGCGCCGGGCAGCGCCGAGGGTGAGTGCGACGCGGGGGTTCCCGCCGGCGCCGTGAGGGAACGAGGGGGGCCCTGTGGATCCGAGGCTCCGGGTCTGGGCAGCCCCGGGATGGGGTTGAGGTGCGCCCCGGAAAGCGAGAGGGTCACAAAGGTGATTTGAAGGCTGGGGCATCTCTGTGATGAGGAGGGACCGCGGAGCCGGGCCTGGTTGCTCTGGAGAAGGCTGAGAGGGGATCCCATCAGTCCGTACAAATGTCTCCAGAGGGTGTCAGAGGATGGTGCCGGACTCTGTTCAGCGTCAGGACGAGAAAGCAGCGGCCGGAAACTGAAACACAACAAGTTCCACCTCGACATGAGGAAGAACTTCTTCCCAGGAGGGTGTCAGAGCACTGGAACAGCTGCCCTGGGAGGGAGCGGAGTCTCCCTCTCTGGAGATATTCCACACCCACCTGGGCACGTTCCGGGTGACCCTGCCTTGTCAGGGGTCTTGGGCTGAGCGATCTGCAGAGGTTCCTTCCAACTCTCTCCTGGGATTCTGGACCACTCGCTGTAGGTAGGGGAGGGGGCTTGGACCAGGTGAGCTCCAGGGGTCCCTTCCCACCTCCAACATCCTGTGTTGATGCAGCTGAAAGGTATAAAGTGCCTGAAAACAAAATCCCAGAATAGGTGGGGTTGTTAGAAGGGATCTCTGGGGATCATCCAGTCCAACCCCCCTGCCAAGGCAGGGTCACCTGGAGCAGGTGACACAGGTGGGTTTGGAATGTCTCCAGAGCAGGAGACTCCAAAATATCCAGCACACATTCATTCATTCATTCCTTTCACTGGGATTTGGAGGACTCGGTGTTAGGTCCGTGGGTTGGGAGAACATCAATGAGGAACCCAAACTGTCACAGGATCCTGTGAGGTGACACTAAAATGTCATGTTTGCCTTGGACCCTCTGGTGTCAGGGACGGGGTTTATTCTGGAGTGATGTCCACTGGGATTTTTTTTTGACATGGAAGTGTGGAAAACTGTCTCTTGGCAATAAAATATAGGATTTGAGTGTTCCTGAAAGCCACATTCTCTTTGTCACGCTCCAGTCACTCATCCACTGCTTCATCCCCTCCCAGCACATGGAGCCGTGTCCTGGCTCTGGAGCAGCACTGAGGGAACAGCAGCCCTCAGCTCTGAGCTATTTGTAGAGTCATGGAATGTCCTAAGCTGGAAGGAACCCGTAGGATCATCAAAGTCCAACCCCTGGCCCTGCACAGACCCCCCAACAATCCCACCCTGTACCTGAGATCCAAATCCTCCTGGAGCTCTGGCATCCTTGGGGCTGTGCCCATTCCCTGGGGAGCCTGTTCTGTGCCTGACCACTCTCTGGGGGAAGAATCTCTCCCAAAATCCAACCTGAACCTCCCAGGCACAGCTCCAGCCATTCCCCTGAGTCCTGCAGTGGGGCAGGAGTGTGTCTGAGCACAGAATTTGTGACAGCTGGTGATTGGAGTGACTTGGTTGAGGTTTTTGATGATGGAAGGTGTGAAGACCTTTCAAAAAGTTGGGAGAGAGAACAGAGGGGGAACCCAGGACACAAAACCCCAGCTCACTGCTTTAACACCGTGTTTCCCACACTTTCCTGCCCCAGGGAAGCATCGTTGTTAGACCCTGAGGATCCTATTGGATCTTCAGACAGTTCCCTGATACACTCCTGTCCTGACAGAACTGAGCCTGCTGGGGCCACATCACTCAGGGATCGTGCAGAACAGGAGCTGGGCGTTTTCCAGACAGGCATTCCATAGGATTTTCATGGTCCTTTAAGTTTTAACAGCTTGGGATATTCCATAACATTTACCTCACCTCGAGGTCTGGGGTTAAACCAGTGGTAAGTAAATTCTTTAAAGTCATCTTTAGCTTAAAGGTGGAAGGTGTTTTGTTCCTAAACTGATTGTTAAACTTCCAATATTGACTCATTCTCTTTCCTTGAATATTCCTCTCTCACAGAGGCGGAAAAGCTGAACAAGATGAGCTCCCTCCTGGAAAGGCTCCACGCCAAGTACAGCCAGAACCGGCCCTGGACAGAAACCATGAAGTTGGTCCGTCAGGTCATGGTGAGGACTGCTGGGCTCTGAGCAGGAGCTGTCTGGGGCTCCTCTGGTGATGATTTTGTGTTGGGTTCTTAGAGCTCTTCAAGGCGTTCTTGTTGTGTCCAAGGCTTCGCTCTCTCCTGGATGGGGGCACAGGGGAGGGAGGGATGTCCAAACGCTCTCCTAATTACAGATTAATTGTCAGCTCAGTGCCAGGAAAAGGATCAAACTCGTATTTTTCTGCTATTTACCCTTCCAGGATATTGTTTTGTAGAGCAGTTTGTTCCGTGACACTCAACACTCAGTGCTGGCTTAGTCAAAAATGGGTTTGAAATATTGGTGTGGGTGGGACAAGGAGGAGCAGGAGGCAGGGAGAGCTACAGCAAAGCCTCCTGCACATGCTCAGGTGTTAAAAGTTTGCCTGGCTCTTTATTTCTCTGTCACCTCTTCTAAAACTCTCATCTTAGACCTGTTAAAAGTTGCTACATTCTGTTCTTCCAGCTGAGCAAGTTGCTTAAAAGAAAATAAATCAGTTCCAGGCCTGCCTTTGTAATCTGCTTGCAAACAGATACTGTTCACCTGGAGGAATCAAGATGATGTAATTTGGGCATGAAATCTAATCTGCTTTTAATTATCTAAATAAACCTCCCTTGGCTGCTCAAAAGTTTCCATAATTCTCTCCTACTGAGGGACAAGGAAAAATGACCTTTTTCCTTTTGTCTGCCCAAGGAAAAGCGAGTGGTGCTGAACTCAGGGGGACACCAACACCTGGTGAGCTGCTTGGAGACGCTGCAGAAGGCCCTGAAAGGTTGGTGTGTTCTCTGCATGCTCTCCACAGGCTGCTGCAGGGTGGAAAATCCTATGGAAATGCTCCATAAAAATCACACACAGGGTGTTGCTGGTGCTCAGGGGTTCATCAGCATACCCAGCTCAGTGCCAGGCAGGACAGTCAGCACTGGCTGTGCTGCTTTTATTGGGAAAAGCCTCTCATTGTCCAGAGAAGCTGTGGCTGCCCCATCCTTGGAAGTGTCCAAGGCCAGGTTGGACAGGGCTTGGAGCACCCTGGGATAGTGGAAGGTGTCCCTGCTGGGGGACATCAATCCCTGGATGAGCTTTAAGGTCCCTTCCAAACCATTCCATGATTTCTGTGAGTGCCCATAGCTGGATTCCACTTGCAGAAGAAACTCCATTCTCTCCTTGCAGTTTGGGACTATTTGGGTTTCTCCGTGCAGACCCTTGTGTCTGTATTTGGGCACAGGTCCTGTGTGGTTGCACGTGTGACAGTGTGAGCAGACGTGGGAGGGGGTAACCATCTGAGACTGGGTTTATTGCTGGTGCCTTAATCCCTTAGGGAATGTCAGACCATTCCCCTAAACTTTGGTTTTTTGCTCCCTCCATCCAGTGTCATCTCTGCCTGCCATGACTGATCGCTTGGAGTCCATCGCCAGGCAAAGCGGGTGGGTCTCCTCCTTTGATTCATGGCAAAGACCTCTCCTGGTTCCCTGCCCACACCAGAACCTTCTGGTGCTTGGATTGTGGGGTTTTGTGTGCTTGGATTGGGGGTTTTGTGTGCTTGGATTGTGGGGTTTGCGTGATGGATTGGGGGATTTTGTGTGCTTGGATTGTGGGGGTTTGTGTGCTTGGATTGGGGATTTTGTGTGCTTGGATTGGGGATTTTGTGTGCTTGGATTGGGGTTTTTGTGTGCTTGGATTGGGGTTTTTGTTTGCTTGGATTGTGGGGTTTGCGTGATGGATTGGGGGATTTTGTGTGCTTGGATTGTGGGGGTTTGTGTACTTGGGTGATGGGGTTTTGTATGATGGATTGGGGAGCTTTGTATGCTTGGATTGCAGGGTTTATGTGTTTGGGCTGTGGGTTTTGTGTGCTTGGATTAGGGGAGTTTTGTGTGCTTGGATTAGGGGAGTTTTGTGTGCTTGGATTGGGGAATTTTGTGTGCTTGGATTGAGAGGTTTTGTGTGATGGACTGTGGGATTTTCTGTAATGGATTGTGGGACTTTGTGTGCTTGGATTGTGGGGTTTATGTGCTTGGATTGGGAGGTTTATGTGCTTGGATTGTGGGGTTTATGTGCTTGGATTGGGAGGTTTATGTGCTTGGATTGTGGGGTTTTGTTTGCTTGGATTGTGGGGTTTTGTGTGCTTGGATTGGGGGGTTTTGTGTGCTTGGACTGGGGAGTTTTGTGTGCTTAGATTGGGGGGTGTTTCTGTGGGTTTTCTGTGGGTTTTCTGTGCATCTCACAGCGATTTTTGTTCTGTTTCCTCCGGAAGCCTCGGCTCCCACCTGAGTGCGAACGGCACCGAGTGTTACATCACCTCGGACATGTTTTATGTGGAAGTGCAGTTGGATCCTACAGGGCTGCTCTGTGATGTCAAGGTGGCTCACCATGGAGAAAACCCCGTGGTGTGTATTCCTAGGAAAGAGGAACCCTTGTCCTTTTGGGATTGCCATTTCCCTCCCTTTGGTTTGAGCAGAGGAAATGAGTTGTATTTAACATTCCCTTAGACCCAGAGTCACACCCCTGCTGCTCGTTCTAGTGGGAAGTAAAATCCTCCATGGAGTAGTTTGCTCCTGTGGGATAATCTGATCAATGCACACTGTGGATTTACAACTGGCAGAATTATTTGAGGAAGTTACCTCAGTGTTTCTGAGAATTTCATGGAAGTTATCACTGTGTTTCCAAGGAAAGAGAAGGGAAATTATTCTTACAAAGCTCAGATGTGGGAATGGAAAGTTCTAAAATGTGGAAAACTGGGAGAAAATGGCTTTACTGCCCGTGGAGGAGTCTAAGGTTGGTGTTTGATTGACCTCTCCTGGAAACAGCCCATCTTTAATATCCCTATGTAAGGTCATAGATTTTCAACCTAAGGCTTCACAATTTGAGAAGTTTATTTCAAATTAATAATTTAAGAGGAAATATTATTGCTGGGACTTGTCCCAGCAGGGGTTGAGGAGCAGAAGTAGAACCACAGCGAGGTGTGGTGGTGAGCATTGTGTGGCTTCCCAGGAAAAGCTGGTGCTCGGGAATTTCCCTGTCCTGGTGTTTCCCAGATGCAGAGCTGCACAAAGCCTGGAGTGGCTGCATTCCACACTGATATCCTTGTGTGTTCTTTCCTTTTCAGAGCTGTCCAGAACTGGTGCAACATCTGAGGTGAGTGACAAGGGTGGGATGTTGTGTTTCTTCGCAGGTTTCTCTTTTCTGTAATGTTCTGATGCTATTTGATGTCTGGAAACACAAAATTCTTCACAGCTGCTCCTTCCCTACAAAGTGTCTTCCCTTCTCCAGGGGATTTTCTGGCTTTGACTCAGATCTTGTGATTCTGGCTGCTGTGCAAAGTATCTTCAAAGCCCACAGCAGGTTAAAGCTGAATCATTGAAAGAACAAATTTTGTAGCTTTCATGTAGCAAAAGTCTTTTTTTAATTGGCTCAGTGTCTGTATCGATGTCACTTTTTAAAATGAAACCTATCTGTTACTAATTTGAATACTTAGTAACTTTTCCTCCCTTTTCCTTTCAGAGAGAAAAATTTTGATGAGTTTTCAAAGCATCTGAGGGGACTTGTGAACTTGTATAAGCTGCCAGGGGACAAGTAAGTCTAGAATTCATTTATATCCACATATATAAAATGAAATAATAAGTCTAGAATACATTTACTTATACCCAGACATAAAAAATGAAACAACCTTCCAAGCTTGTAGGTTTGCACTGCACAGTTCCTTTCAAGTTTTCTTATATTGTTTTATTGTTGTGTTTCTTTTTCTTTTTTCCTAAGCAAACTTAAAACTAAAATGTACTTGGCTCTGCAGTCCTTGGAGTTGGATCTCCAAAAGATGGCTGGGATGTATTGGTGAGTTTGTGGTGTCTGTGTGGTTGGGTGGGTTTTGTAAATACCTATAAATGCTCAGAGCTCTGAGAAATTCCTTTTTAACTGCGAAAATTGATTGGAAGAGAGTCTAAAAGTCAAAATAAAAAGTTTGTAGCTTGATGGATTTAGTGGTCATGTGTTTTACAGTAAGAAATTGAGAAAGCTTTGGCCCTGTTTCACTGCTGTAGGTTCAGTGATCAACCAGCCATGCTGCAGAGTAAAGCAGCTTTTGTTTTGCCTGTACAGTAAGATCAGGCTCTCTTTGGGTCCCAGAAATGTGTATTTCGGGTTAAAATCAGTCTCACTACATGAATTTTGGCTTCAGGTGTGGCTGTGGCTTGTTTCAGTCTGTGATTGCCTCTCTTGCAGGCAAGCCACCAATGCAAACCCCCTGGACAAGATCCTGCATGGCAGTGTTGGCTATCTCACCCCCAGGAGTGGAGGTACTTGTGATTCACACTTTAAAAAAAAAGGAATTAATGAAAATTTATTTGTTCTTGGCCCCCATTATGGGTGATAGTTTCACATTAACTGATGGAAAAATCATCAAAGTAAAAGAGAGACAAGGTGTTTGTGTGGCTTTGGGGTGTGGGGATGATCAGGTTGACTTCTCAGGATGCCTCATCAGGAGTTTCTCTCCGCCAGGTCTCCTGATGAACCTCAAATATTACGTCTCCCCCTATGATTTATTTGAGGATGGCACTGGAGCCCCTGTGGTTTTGCACGAGAACAATGGTAGGTCAGCTGTGGGGCTGCTGGGGGCTGCTGCTGCTTGAGGGAGAGAAGGAAGCAGAATTCCAGCCTAGCTCCCCTCTGCTGTCACCCTGTCACAGGCTGTCCTGTGGAGGAACCAGCTTTGGTGAGCCCAGGTGTAAACACTGGCCCAGGTGACCATTGACCACTGGACATTGTGGCTGTGCTGGAGTTAGAGCTGGGCTCCTCTGGGGTCGTGGGGTGACTGTTTGCAGGCAGAGCCTTTTTCCTTGGAGTGAATCTCATTTTAACATGGGATTTGTTTTGTTGTCTGAGTAAAAACATAGAATCCCAGAATGGTTTGGGTTGGGAGGCACCTTAAAGCTCATCCAGTTCCAACCCTCTGCCATGGGCAGGGACACCTTCTGCTGTCCCAGATTCCTCAGAGCCCCATCCAACCTGGTGCCTCTTCCCTCATACTGGGAGATTGTTTCCATGCACAGACATCTGGCTCTTGTTAAAATGCCAAAACCGAGCTCCAGTTGTCAGGAAAGAAGAGGGGGAAATTATCCAAAATCATTATTTGTTTTGCTTTGCAAAGATTGAACGGCGAACTCACAAATGCATTTGGAAAATATTTTGAGAGTGATGCAATTGATCCACCTGGCAAGAGGGAAGTGGAGCTCTGGGTAGAACAGTCAGTTTGGCTGTTTTCCATTTAGTCCTGGAGGTGAACAGTGAACTCTGTGCCTTGTGGGGGAAGCCAGATATTTCCACCACAGTGATATTTTATGGAATGACAGAATGTTTCGTGTTGGAAGGCACCCTAAGGCTCATCCAATTCCATGGGTAGGGAACCTTCCACTATCCCAGGTTGCTCCAAGCCCCATCCAACTTGGCCTTGGACACTTCCAGGGGTGGGGAGTATATTTAATTAATGTTTAATCCACAAAACTTGCACTGAATGGGGTTTTTTTTCCATCAGCTTATGTCCTTGTCGGGTTCTTCTCTTGCTTCCCCCCGCAGTTCCTCGCTCGCTGGGCATGAACGTGTCCGTGACAGTCGAGGGAACCATGGCAATGCACAAACTTCCAATTGCTCCCCTGATCATGGGCTCCCACCCTGTGGACAGCAAAGGGTAAGGGCAGGACACGAGGCCAGCACTCAGCTGGCATCAGTGGGGAATGGCTGTGTGATGTCACAGCATGATGTGAGTTACACAAGTGCTGTCTTTAGGCCAAGAAAGGCCTTTTTCAGGGCGCTGAGGTGCTCCTGAGGAGTGCCTTTATTTTTAAGGTGTAACTGTGTATTTGAGGAAACAGAAATGTTGTGTCAGGTGGCAGCACAAGCCCTGCAGCTCACAGGACCTTTTGTCCCCCCCAATCTTTCAGAACTCCGTCTTTCTCCTCGATCACCAGTGCCAACAGCGTGGACTTGCCAGCTTGTTTCTTCCTGAAATTCCCACGTCCCATTCCAGTGTCTCGAGCTTTCATCCAGAAACTCCAGAGCTGCACAGGTGGGTTGCAGAGCTGTCAGGGTTTTATTAATGTTTCATCTCCAGGGTTTTATTAATGTCTCCTTGTTTCCATCAATGAACACTGCTGATTTTTAACATGTGCTAGGGAAGTTGCTCGAGGTTTTGTGCTGCTCTCAGTAAAACCTGGACAGGTTCTCCCACCATCTCTCCCTGGCTCCCAGGTGCCATCATTCCATGCTGTCTTGTCCCCTCAGGTATCCCACTGTTTGACACGTCACCCACGTTTGTCCCTCTGTATGAGCTGATCACGCAGTTTGAGTTGTCCAAGGAGGCCGATCCCCTGCCCCTGAACCACAACATGCGCTTCTATGCAGTAAGTGTGCTCTCCCAGCCAGCCTGGGACACCTCCACAGCAGCATTTCAGGGGGGGTTCAGCTGTTCCAGCTGTCTTCCAAGTGGGATAAATGGGTTCAGTATTTATTCCGGGACAAAACTCGTTCTTCAAGCGTTAGGATTCAGGTACAGGGCCCTGGCGCAGGTTCCCAGAGAAGCTGTGGCTGCCCCATCCCTGGAAGTGTCCAAGGCCAGGTTGGACAGGGCTTGGAGCAATGTGAGACAGTGGGAGGTGTCCCTGCCCACAGCAGGGGGTGGGATTGGATGGGCTTTAACGTTCCTCCCAACCCAAACCATTCCATGATGACCATGGTAATTAGGAAAATTAGGTATTGAAAGGTGCTTTGCTGTTGGAGTGCAGCTGCAGGGAGGAGAGCAGAGGGGCTGAGCCTTCCCAGGATCTGTCCCTTCCTTTTGTCCAGTGATGTCTGGCTGAATGAATTGCGACATTTTGGGGGTAATCCTTGAATCTGTGAATGAGTGTTAACTCCAGAGGATTCTCTCCCCAGAAGGGATGCCATCCAATGTGAAACTGTTTTAGTGGGAACAGTGAATGCTGTTGGGCAGTACTTCTGAGGAATGAAAACCATGTTTTCCTTGTTCAGAGTGGAAGGAAAACGTCCTCGGTGTTTGTCCCTTTCAGCCAGAAAGGTGACGTGGTGCCAGTGGCTTCTGGGCACTGCTGGATGTCCCTTATCCCCTTCTACCTGGCTGGACTAAAGCAGGAATTGTTTGTCAGGCTCTTCCAGGACAGCAGCACTGTTACTTCCTGAACAAAGACGCTCCTCTCCCGGATGGACGAAGCCTCCAGGGAACTCTGATCAGCAAAATCGCCTTCCAGCACCCCGGCCGGGTGCCCCTCATCCTCAACTTGATCCGGCACCAGGTGGCCTACAACACCCTCATCGGCAGCTGTGTCAAGAGGACAGTCCTGAAGGAAGGTGGGTGCCACCTCCAGAGGAATATGACGTGGGAATGATGAGCCCTGGGTAGTTTTCCTCATAAAAAATGAGGCCTCTGCTGCTTCCCTTATTTTTATCCCGTCTTTGTGGGGGTTTTGAGGCTCTGGTTCATCTCCACTCTTCCCTCAGTTAATGTTTCCTGTGCCTTTCAGATTCTCCTGGGATCCTGCAGTTTGAAGTTTGTCCTCTCTCTGACTCCTGTTTCAGTGTATCCTTCCAGCACCCCGTGAACGACTCCCTGGTGTGTGGTAAGTGGGCTCAGGGGCAGCAGGAACAGCGTTTTTGGGAAGGCTGGCAGGGTTTCCTCGTGCTGTGTGCAGGATTTTGATCTCTCCCAAACACCTGCTCTCTCTTGCAGTGGTGATGGATGTGCAGGACTCCACCCATGTGAACTGCAAGCTGTACAAAGGGCTGTCCGATGCCCTCATCTGTACAGATGATTTCATTGCCAAGGTTGTTCAAAGGTAAGCTGGGATTTTGTCCCACCTTGCACTCCCAACCCCACAGATGAGCTCTGCTCCTTCTCGTGTTCATCCAGCAGTTCTGGAGCTGTTCTATGCTTGTTTGGAAGAGAGAAAAACTCAGAGCCCTGCTGAAAATTCAATGCCAGATGTTGAACTGTAGCTACTTATTTTTGAGTTTGTTGTTTACACAGGGCTTTTATCCAGGTTCCTCCACCTCAGTTCCATTCAGAACAGAGCAGGATGTTCACAGGGCACAACACTCCTCCTGTCACCTTTTGAGTGAGAATCACTGGTTTTGCTTTCAGCACGTTATAGACTCATCATCCCTGAGGAGAATGTGCAGTTATTACTGATTTTTGAGCTCAATAAGCTGCCCCTGCCCATGGCAGAGGGGTGGAACTGCATGGGCTTTAAGCCCTTCCAACCCAAGCCATCCTGGGGTTTTTATAAGGTTGCAGGAAGTCAGGTTTGCCAAGCTTAGATAAAGGAGTTTTCTGACAGAATCAGAGAAACAACCCAGATTCCTTCATCAGGACAGGACAATGGGGAATGGCTTTAAACTGAAACAGTGCTTTTAGATGGGATATTGGGAAGAAATCCCTCCCTGTGAGGGTGGGCAGGCCCTGGCACAGGATGCCCAGAGAAGCTGTGGCTGCCCCTGGATGCCTGGAAGTGCCCAAGGCCAGGCTGGACAGGGTTTGGAGCACCCTGGGACAGTGGGAGGTGTCCCTGCCCATGGCAGGGGTGGCACTGGATGAGCTTTAAGGCCCCTTCCTACCCAAACCATTCTGTGATTCTATGATTGCATCCTGTGCTTTTTAACTACCAGATAATGATCTGTCAGCCATCAGTTATTAGAGTTAATTGATTAATTCCTCCTCTCTGATTGCAAGGCAGTGCATTAAAGGTGCTGGTGTCTCGTGGCTGGATAAGGTTGGTGGGATAAATGTGAATCCAAGCAGAACAGCAGGACATAAACCCTGGACCTGCTGCTCTCCTGTGCAAGCCCCTGAGTGCTCGTTTTATACCTGGTGGAGGTGTAAAATTGCCCCAGTGACCTTGGCTAAGGGCAGCCAACCCCACCCTGACTCTCTGCTGTGTCTTGCAGGTGCATGTCCATCCCTGTCACCATGAGAGCCATCCGTAGGAAGGCAGAAACCATTCAAGCTGACACCCCAGCCCTGTCCCTCATTGCAGAGACAGTTGAAGACATGGTGAAGAAAAACCTGCCCCCAGCCAGCAGCCCAGGGTATGGCATGACCACAGGCAGCAACCCAATGAGTGGGACCACCACCCCAACCAACACTTTTCCTGGGGGGCCCATCACTACTTTGTTTAACATGAGCATAAGCATGAAAGAGAGGCATGACTCGGTGGGCCATGGGGAGGACTTCAGCAAAGTGTCTCAGAACCCTATTCTCACTAGTTTGTTGCAGATCACAGGGAATGTGGGGTCTACCATTGGCTCAAGTCCAACCCCCCCCCACCACACACCACCACCAGTATCCTCACCAGCCAGCAACACCAAGAACCACCCCATGCTCATGAACCTTCTTAAGGAGAATCCTCCTCAGGATTTCTCCACTCTGTATGGGAGCAGCCCTCTGGAAAGGCAGAACTCTTCCTCTGGCTCCCCCAGAATGGAAATGGGCCCTGGGGGGAATAAGCAAAAGAAAAAAAAATCCCGCATGCCAGCCGACAAGCCCAAGCACCAGACTGAGGATGATTTCCAGAGGGAGCTCTTTTCCATGGATGTTGACTCCCAGAACCCCATTTTTGATGTCAACATGACTGCAGACACCCTGGACACCCCTCATATTACTCCAGCACCCAGCCAGTGCAGCACTCCTCCTACCACCTACCCCCAGGCGCTCCCCCATGCGCAGCCCAGTATCCAGAGGATGGTTCGCCTGTCCAGCTCGGACAGCATCGGGGCCGATGTCACCGACATCCTCTCGGATATAGCAGAGGAGGCTTCCAAGCTGCCCACCAGTACCGAGGACTGCCCACCCATTGGGACTCCAGTCAGAGACTCTTCTAGTTCAGGACATTCACAAAGTGCCCTCTTTGACCCCGATGTTTTTCAGACCAACAGTAGTGAGAACCCCTACACAGACCCCGCAGACCTGATCGCGGACGCCGCTGTGAGCCCCAACAGCGACTCCTCCAACCATTTTTTTCCAGACGGGGTAGATTTCAACCCTGACTTGCTGAACAGCCAGAGCCAGAGCGGTTTTGGGGAGGAATACTTTGATGAGAGCAGTCAGAGCGGAGACACTGACGATTTCAAGGGCTATGCCCCCCAGGCTCTAACTAATTTGGGGGTGCAAGTCTTGGGGGCTGACGGGGGGGAAAATAAATTTAAGGGGAGCACTCCGTCCGATACGGTGGATTTTAGTATTATTGCAGCTGCCAGCAAAGCACTGGGGTCCTCCGACATCATGGAGCACCACAGTGGAGGTCAGAGCCCTTTGCTGAACACGGGGGATTTAGGAAAAGAGAAGTCTCAGAAACGGGTAAAGGAAGGCAATGGGTCTGGAAGTGCCATGGCAGGTGCCGGGATAGATGGGAAGCCAGGGAAGCGCAGCCGGACGCCATCCAGTGATGGCAAAAGCAAAGAGAAACTTCCAAAGCGGAAGAAGCAGGAGACAGATGGGAAATCTCCATCTCACAGTTCGTCCAACAGGCCCTTCACGCCACCAGCAAGCACAGGTGGGTCCAAGTCTCCGGGGAGTTCGGGCAGATCCCAGACTCCTCCCGGGGTAGCTACTCCTCCTATTCCAAAAATAACCATTCAGATCCCAAAAGGAACAGTGACTGTTGGCAAACCGTCTTCACACGGCCAGTACACGAGTAGTGGTTCTGTCACCTCCTCCAGTAGCAAAAGCCATCATAGCCATTCTTCCTCCTCCTCCTCTTCTTCCTCCTCTTCAACCTCAGGCAAAATTAAAAGCAAATCAGAAGGGTCTTCTGGCTCAAAGATGAGCAGCAGCCTTTACTCCAGCCAAGGTGGCTCCGGTTCGGGTCAGTCCAAGGGCTCGGCCCAGTCGGTGGGAAAGCCGGGATCCTCCCCCATCACCAAGCACGGCCTCAGCACCGGCTCTGGCAGCACCAAGATGAAACCTCAAGGAAAGCCATCGTCCCTCATGAACCCTTCCATAAGCAAACCAAACATCTCTCCGTCTCACTCGAGACCCTCGGGGGGTTCTGACAAACTCGCCTCTCCCATGAAACCCGTCCCAGGTACTCCCCCATCGTCTAAAGCGAAGTCACCCATCAGTTCAGGTTCCGGTGGGTCTCACATGTCTGGGACTGGCTCAAGCTCGAGCATGAAATCATCTTCAGGAATGGGATCCTCCGGGTCTATGTCACAGAAACCACCCCCCTCGTCCAATTCCTCCACGGCATCTTCATCTTCCTTTTCATCCAGTGGGTCTTCCATGTCTTCATCCCAGAACCAGCATGGAAGCTCCAAAGGCAAGTCCCCGAGCAGAAACAAGAAGCCATCGCTGACCGCAGTCATAGACAAGCTGAAGCACGGGGTGGTCACGAGCGGGCCTGGCGGAGACGACCCCATGGATGGACAGATGGGGCCGAGTTCCAATTCCTCAAGCCATACAATGTCCTCCAAACACAACATGTCTGGAGGGGAGTTCCAGGGAAAGCGGGAGAAGAGCGACAAGGAGAAATCGAAGGTCTCTGTTTCTGGAGGATCTGTTGACTCTTCCAAGAAGAACTCGGATTCCAAAAACGTCGGAAGCACTGGAGTGGCCAAAATTATCATCAGCAAACACGATGGTGGTTCCCCCAGCATTAAAGCCAAAGTAACTCTGCAGAAACCCGGGGAAGGGGGCGGGGACGGCCTGAGGCCTCAGATGGCTTCTTCCAAAAGCTACGGATCCCCCCTGATCAGCGGCTCCACCCCCAAGCACGAGCGCTGCTCCCCCAGCCACAGCAAGTCCCCGGCGTACACCCCCCAGAACATCGACAGCGAGAGCGAGTCGGGCTCCTCCATCGCCGAGAAATCCTACCAGAACAGCCCCAGCTCCGACGACGGCATCCGGCCCCTGCCCGAGTACAGCGCCGAGAAACACAAGAAGCACAAAAAGGAGAAGAAAAAAGTGAAAGACAAAGACCGGGACAGAGATCGGGACCGGGATAAGGACAGGGACAAGAAGAAATCCCACGGCATGAAGCCGGAGAGCTGGTCCAAGTCCCCGATCTCGGCAGATCAGTCTCTGTCCATGGCGAGCAGCGCCATCCTCTCGGCCGAGCGGCCATCCAGGGCCAGCCCCGAGTTCCTGATCGGGGAAGAGGATGATGATCTCATGGATGTTGCTCTAATTGGCAATTAATTCTCCCAGACGAGCTGTCTGCAGGGCCTGCGGGTCCTGGAGGGAAGGAAGGAAGGATTCATCCCAAACTTGCCACACGGATCTTCATGGGGTGTGTTTGGAGAAGGGAAAAATAAGTATTTCCAAGATATTTCCAAGATTTTCGGACCACCAAGGTCTGTGCAGAAGGTGTGAGTGCCAGCAGCCAGGTCCCTGCCTGTGGCCTTCATCCTGTGGGCACTTCCATTCTTCCTGAATTTATGAGTATTATCATCCCTGTTGGAATTAACGGGGGTGAAGCCAAGCGTGGGAATGTGGGAGCAGCTCCCAAATGGGGCAAACAGACATAGGCTGGTCTGGGAGATCCCAGTCCCCCTGCCCTCTTCCCATTCAGGATAAGCTCCTTTTGGATGTAGGAAGTTTTAAAAGAAATCACTTTAGGAAATGTTTTAGGGTTGGGTTTTAATTCTTTGGAAGAAGGAAAACCACGAGGTTTTTAATTTCTTTTGTTCCCACGGCATTCCTTCGTTCAATGCCCGGCTCAGCGCGGTGCCTCCGGTGCCTCATGGAAATCAAGGTTTTATCCCAGGTCACAGCTCTGAGGGATTGCTGCTGCCTTGGGTTTGCCTTCCCTTTTGTTTTAGCTATTTATTCACCTCCATGTGGGAATGCCTCGTGCTCCTTGTTTTCCCCCGACGGGAATTTGGGTAGAGCCCGTGGGTTTCGGTGGCTCTGCAGCTTTGGTGACATTCCAGCGGGGTGAAATTCCAGCAAATCTCCCTGGAAAAGGGACTCCTGTCTGCACCAGCGAGTTTCCCTGGAATCCCCTCATGCTGCTCAGCTGGGAATTGTGGTCACACACACGGGCACTGCCCTGGGAAGGATTGTCTGGCCGACGGAGCCGTGTCCTGCTTGGCACCGGCACTGCCTGGAAAACAGTCCTGGAGTGGCTCAGCTGGGATCAGAGTTGCAGGAGAAGCGTTGATTTCCTTAAAAGATGGATTTTCCCCTTTTGGCTGGAATTAGGAGCATGACTCAGGCATCCTCTCCAGGCTGGTCTTGTGGTCCCTGAAAGGAAAAGAGACTCAGGAGAGTGTTTTATTTTTAAAAGCAGTTTCATCTGATTCACTGAAGAGGAATGTGGGAAATCAGGAGTTCTGCAAACACATCTCCTTTGGAATTATGTACTGAGCAGGATCCTGCTCCCACAGGATTTTGCTGTCAGTTCTGGAGGCCAGGATTTCCCCGTGGGAATGGGGGTTACGCTTCACCTTTGGGGATGCAGCGTGAAAAGATGTCAAGGATTTGAGTTTCTTTTAAACTTTTGAACTTTTAAAATTTCCCATCCTGGGATACCCCAGGAAAGCTGTTTGGTTCCCAGCTTTTTGGAAAGGCCGGTGCCTTTTCAGTAGGTTGGCAACTATCCTGTTAATTTTAGGGATTTTTCACCTCTTCCTCCTGCCTCCAGTTTAATTCCAGGGCTCCTGCAGAGCGTGGGAGCCTGAATTTCTCCCAAGCTTCCCCCAGCTCTGGAGAACTTTCCCTTCTCATATTTTCCAATATTTATCCCTTGCTCCTGGGTGTCCTGCACACCACAACCTCCCCCTCACCAGAGCTCCCGTCCTCAGGGGCTGAAACGATAGGAAAGGGGGAATTAAATCCAAACCTGGAGCGAGCGCTGTTGTCTCACGCGGCGTCGGAATCGAGTGACGAAGAGGATGTCAGGGATACAATCCCAGAGGAATTCAGCTGGAGCCCCTGCTCCAGGGGCTGCGTTGGGAACGGTGCTGGCTCAGCCTCTGGAGCTCTGCCTGCCCCTCTCTCCTGGTTTTATTTAACCCATTCTTTTGACACAAGCCCTTCGATCCGTTCCGAGTTGTGCGAGGGCACAACCAGCCTTCCAGAAGAAGCACTTTCAAGTGGAATCCAGGCTGGGAATCCCACAGGTTGGCTCCCCTGGACTTGTCCTTAGCCAGAGCCGTGTTTTCCTGCTGTCGAAGCACACAAAAAAATTGGCAGGAAGTCCCGTTCAGCAGCGAAATTGACACAAAAATGTGGTTTTAAGGAACGAGCTGCACACGTTTCCTCTCCCCTCACCCAGACCAAAGCTCAGTATCCAAAATTCCCCCTGTGGAAGGTGGGAACAGAGGGAACAACGTCTCCTCTGGCCACTGTGGGAGGCACGAGTCCCAGATTTAAAGCTCTTCACCCCATTTTGGTGCCCTGTCCCCTTCCAATGACGTCAGTCCTGGGAGAGCTGAGGTGTGTGACCACGCAGAGGCTTTGGGGTGTCAGTGCTCGGGCTCTGAGAAATGGTTTATTTTTGGAATATTTTTGCTTATTCTCAATTATTTTACATCTTTCAGTATTCAGAAAGATAAAGTGAAAATTAAATATAAGCCAAACCTTTTAATCTCAGGTGGTGAAGTGAACACGGAGATTAAAAGAAACTGGTTCTTTTCCTCGATTATCATGATGTACATAAATCCCTGGCTGGAAAATCGCTGGAATTGTAAATATCCCGGCTCCCGCGGCAGTTTTTTTGGGCGGAAAGTGGAATTTCAACTTTTTTGGAAATATTGCAGAGAACATGTTTATTTACATGCAAATAAACCCCTTTGGTACAAAGCTCTCGCCTCCGTGATGGGGGGAGGGCGAGAAGGGCATCCCCGCCACGCTTGATTTTCCCGCTAGAATGACATCACCGTGACGTCACCCAGAGCGGCGCGCTGATTGGCTGAACTCGTTGCTCCCGGAAGAGAGCGGAGGGGCGGGGGACGCCCCCCCCCCCTCCCGGGACCCCCGATCCCCGCAGCCCCCCGGACACCGGGGGGAGGATCCTGCGGCCCCCGCACCCGCGGGGCGGGGGGGGTCCCGTACCCCCGGCAAGGGGGGGGCAGCGCCCCTCGCTCCGCACCGGGGGAGGGGGCGGGAAGACCCCCGCGGCGGCGCGATGGGGGCGGCGGCCTGCGGGGTAGGTGGGGGCGGGGGGGGGGAGCCTCGGTCGTGTGTCCCCCTCCCCACCTCCCGTCCCTCTCCCTCCCCATCCCTTCGCCCTCCCCGGGACAGCCCCGGTCCTGCACCCTCCCTCCCCGTGCCGCTTCCCCTCGGTCCCCCGGGCAGTCCCGGACCCGCTCGCATCACCCCGCCCCCCCCCCCCCACCCCGTCCCCCATCCCCCATCCCCCTCCCTCCTCTCTCCCCGCTCCCGTCCCCCTCCTCTCCGCACCCCCCCTTTTCTCCCCCGTCGCCCTCCGCGGGGCACTCCCGGTTCCCCCCTCCGCGACCACCCAAACCCCTCATTTCCCCCCTCGCTGTGCGCCCCTCTCCCTCCCCTCCCCTCTCTCCGGACCCGCTCCCATCCCCCCCCTTCCCCCCTCACCTTCCCCTTCCCCCTTCCCCCCCTCCCGGCGCCCCCCCCCCCCCCCCCCCTTCTCGCGGCGCGCGGCGGCCGCGCCGTCCAATGAGCGCGCGCGTTGCTGGCAGGTGCGGAGTGTTTTTGTTTTGGGTCGAAGTTGAGGCCGAAGCGGACGCGGCGGCGGCGCCGGGCGGAGGCCGCGCTCCGGCACCCCCGCACCCTCCGGGCCCCGCGCCCCCCGCCGCCCCCGCGCCGGCCCCGCCATGCGCAGGGAGATGAACGGGGTCACTAAGAGCCGCTTTGAGGTGAGGCCCCGGCTGGCCCCGCGGGGCGGGGGGGGGGAGGCCCGGCCTGGCCTGGCCCGGCTGAGGAGGCGCTGGGGGGCCCGGGCTGCGGGGGGTGGGTGTGTGTGATCCCCCCCCCGATGGCCCTGAGGGCCGTCCCCGTCCCCCCGCCCCGGACAGCGCGGCCCTGGGGCAGAGGCGGTGGGAGGGGGGCGCGGGGGGGTCTGTTTGAATGGGGCTGGGAAGGGGGTCGCGGCCCTGGGTGGCCGGGTGGGCTCAGGGCTGTGACCCCCGGGTTTGGGGGGTGGCTGGGGTGAAGCTTCTCCCCGCCAGCCCCCCATTTTCGGGGTGGGGGGGGGGATGTTCTCTCGATGGATGTAAACTCCCGTGGGGGGGGGTCTGTGAATGGGGCTGGGGCTCGGCGGTGACTGTGGGAACGCGGGGGGCTCAGGGCTGTGACCCCCGGGTTTGGGGGGTGTTGGTGTGAACCTTCTCTTCCCCCCCCCCATCCGTTTTGGGGAGGGGGTTCCCCCGTCTGATTTAAACTCCCGTGGGGGGCTGAGGGGGGGGCCCTTCTATGAATGGGGCTGGGGAGGATCTGTGGGTGCGGAGGGGGGGTCCGAGTCCGGGGGCTGCCGGTGTGAAACCCCCGCCCCATTTTGGGGGTTCCCCCGGCTGGGTTTGGGGGGGTCGCGGGGGACAGAGCTGCTGCCAACGTGTTGCTGCGGCTGTGAGCGCTGGCAGCGAAGTTGATGATGGAGCAGGAGATGTGGGGAATTGCGCCTGCAAAACACCACAACCTTTGGTTCAGGGGGGGTCTCAGCGCCGCTTTTTTTTTTTTTTTTTTTTTTGGGCAGTAGCCGGGGGGAAAAAAAATTTTGCTTACAGGGAGGTGGGGGATGGAGAGGACGGAAGGAGCGGAGGGTAAACAATGAGATCTATTCAAAGGACATGGCACAAAGCGGAGTGTGGAGCCAGGGCGATTCCAGCCGCATTGTTGTCCCAGCTGTCTTCCCGGGGGAGGAGGAGGAGGGGGGTAGGGAGGAAGGGCAGCAGCAGGATTTACTTCCCATCGCTCCGAGAGGCTGTGGAGGATGGAAATCCCTGCCCGCTCCTTCTCCAGACTGCCCGGCCCGTGTGGGGGACAAAAAAAGAGCCTGGCATGGTAAAGATGTGGCTGTTCCTCCTCGCTGGAGAGGGGTGGGATGGCGATCGGGGGAAAATGCTGCTTAATGGTGAGCTGAAGAGGCTCTGATTCCGCAGAGCTCGGTGTGGAATTCCTCAGCCCTGGAGTTGGGAAAGGTGCAGGAAATGCTGGTGGTCTAACACCGCACGTGGGGTTGTTTTCTTCCTCTCTCAAACCCGTGTGAAATCCGTAGCAGTGTGAGTTTGGGGTGGGCTCTGTTTTTTTTTTTTTTTTTTTTTTTTTTTTTAAGTGTTCTAACATTCCTGTTTCTGTAGCATCCAGTGATAAAAACATTGGGCTCACCCTGGGAGCTCCGGAGAGGAGCCTGCACGTGTGCCCTGCGCTATCCAGGGTTATTGTATTTATTGTTCTGGGCTGTTCTTGCCTGCACAGATTTTATGTATTTATTTATTCGTTTATTTGCCCCCTGAGAGCTTCTTTTATTTTGCACTGCTGCAGAGTGGCTGGTTACAGAGCACAGAGTAAAAGCAGGTTGGTGACAGATTTTGGGGGGGGAATGTCTCCTATCCTTTGCTCCCTTAGCCTTTGTCTTGCAGTGCTGGAGTTCATCCCAATTTTGGGAGGGTTTTCGTCAGGGTTGCACCAGGACACAACGAACCCAATGCATTGGGGAAAAAAAATGGGGAAGAGCTTTGTTTGGAGTGTTTTGGGTGGGGTTTCTTTTTTTTTTTTTTTTGCTGGAATGTTATTTTCTTCTTATAGTAAAAAACAGACGAGCTGGAAAACGAGCAAAATGCTCAAGGAGCGTTTGAGACCTAAATTAATTTTTAAAACCTATATTTATACAGGAAGAGTTGGTGTGTTATAGAAAGGCTTATTTTGAGCTACAAGAAGTGCCTTTAAACATCATCCTGTTTCTTGGCTGTTTTGGTTCCTGTGTTTTGCCCAGAGAAGCTGTGGCTGCCCCTGGATCCCTGGAAGTGCCCAAGGCCAGGTTGGATGTGGCTTGGAGCAGCCTGGGACAGTGGGAGGTGTCCCTGCCCATGGCAGGGGTGGCACTGGATGGGATTTAAGGTCCCTCCCAACCCAAACCAGTCCATGATCATAAATCCAAGGCATCCTTTATTACCCCAGCACGGATTATCTCTGACCCACTCACCTGTATAACCTGGAAAGTTTTGGAGCTGTTTTCCTTTAAATCCATGATTTTCCAGTGAGGTTACGTTGGTCAGAAAAGCTTCCAAATTCTGTGTTCACACTTAGAAATAGATTTCTTTTTCAGAGGGGCAGGATGGGTGGAAATTCCTCTGTGCTTCCTAGAAACCAGTTTGTAATGGTTGTGCTTTACAAGTGAGAGTTCTGTGAGAGTTCACATTTCGTGGGACAGGGGGAAAACTGGGCAGAAATGTGTGGAGACTGGGAGCTGCTGTTCAGAGCTGTGGAATATTGGAAGGTCATGAAGGCAATGGGTGATTAATCCTCCTCTTCCTCCTCTTCCTCCTCTTCCTCCTCTTCCTCCTCTTCCTCCTCTTCCTCCTCTTCCTCCTCTTCCTCCTCTTCCTCCTCTTCCTCCTCTTCCTCCTCTTCCTCCTCTTCCTCCTCTTCCTCCTCTTCCTCCTCTTCCTCCTCTTCCTCCTCTTCCTCCTCTTCCTCCTCTTCCTCCTCTTCCTCCTCTTCCTCCTCTTCCTCCTCTTCCTCCTCTTCCTCCTCTTCCTCCTCTTCCTCCTCTTCCTCCTCACCTGTGGATACTGCCAGGGTAGTTCCCTTGGCTGAGGAGGGGGAAGTAGGGCCTTTAAGTCTGGAATCTTTATTTTGGGGTAAAAATAGCCCAATCTGGGGCTGTGACTAATAGATAGTGTCTGTTTCACTTGACTTGAAATAAGGAGTGAATTGCTGAGGGGGAGGCTGGGTTGGGTTTGCACTTCGTTTATTGTCTTTTTCTGAGCCACGTAAACAGATTCCTGAGCCATTGTTGTTGGGCAATTCACAGATCCAGTCGTGAGGGGCTCTAGTAATGATAATAATTCCTTACTGTAGGAATAAAATACGGTGTGGAATATGGGCCAAGCTCCTTGAATTGGACTTGCATGTGGGTTTCTGATTCCAGGAAGAGTGGAATTCTCTTTTTCCTGGGAATGCCATGCCCGGCCCCACGAGCATATTCGGATTAGTCCCTTTACGGGAGGTGTGGCCACCGCAGAGAAAATCACCACTTACTGCAGCAAAGCAAACAAAAAGGGAAAACATTACCCAGATTGACTCCTAATTCTCTGTGGTGTCGGTTTAATGTGGAACATGCCCCGACAGATCCCAATCCGTGCTTATATTTGGGATTTCTCTGCTTCCTGCCTGGTGAAGAGCAGCCAAATAACAGCAGAGAGGAGGGGAGGCATCTCCTGGTGCTTCTGAGTGACTCCTGATGCTCTTGGAGGGTTCATTTACCAAGGCCCAAGTTCTCAGCACTTCCTTAATCCATCTTGTCCATGTTCCTGTGCCTTGGGATGTCACCTGGAGGTGTCCTGGGTGTCCCTGAGCCACGTTGTCAGCATTAAGTAATTCCAGTTCTTTTTTTTCCCCCCCCCCGACTGTGAACCCTCCGTGTAGTCTCCTCTACATCCTCAAAAACAACAGCACACAAAAAGCTCCATCCTTTCCAGCTTCCTCTGGGAGTCTCCAGACCCTCCAGTGAGCAGGAGCTGCTCCTGGCTGTAGAGTGTGTGTGTCCATGGGGCAGTTTGTCCTGTTAAAAATGGATCAGTGGGAACTCCAGGGCTGTCTCTGAGGAGTCAGAGTCTGTGGTGAGCCCTGTGAGCACCTTCAGCCTGAGAAATGCATTGATCCAGGGCATTTCTCTTTTGGATTCAGGATCCTCCGTGGGAGGGAATTCTGACCTTTCTGAACCTCTGTAGTTCCCAGGTCTTGTTCGACTGTAGAGACGTGAAATGAGCTAAGCTGGAAGCAGAATGGGAAACTTCAAATGCTCTAAAATCGAGTTGCCTTCTAATAATTAATCCCGTCTGTGTTCAGAAAGCTGAATTGAATAATCTCACTGACCCTAATCCCATTTTGGAATCTGCTGAGTTCCTGCCTCTGTTCCTGTATTTTCAGGGGGTTTGGCTTCAGAGCTGATCCTTTTGGAGTTGTCCCTGTTCCCTTTCCTGGGCTGCTCCTTGTGCTCCTGGCTGGGGCTTTGCTGTTCCAAGGAGTGGAGGTTGTGTAAACAGAGGGACACAAACAGGGCAGGGAGCAGGGAAAACTTTGCTCCAACTCTCCTTGTAAAAACGGATGGAACACTTCCCATGGAATTTGATTTTATATGGGAAGAGAAGCTGTTAGTGACATAACCCAGGGAGCACCTGAGGTGGCACAGCTGAAATAGTTTTATTTTGGATGGCATCTAACGATGTGGCTCATAGATAATGAGAAAAACTGTAAAAAATAAAGATTTTAGGACAGAGGTGTCCAAGCTGATACGTTTTCCATATTCCTGTTCACTCCCCCACCCCCACTTATTTATAATTTTGGTGTCATGCCACATCACACGTAACGCTTTTGAAACCAGCACTTCATTTGGGCAGGTGAATAATGAACTGTTAATTTATTTGGTTCAAAGGGGCTGTCTCAACGATGAGATAGGAAGAGATGTAAACCATGAGTTGTGTTTCACATCCCCGCTGTGCTGCTCCTGGGGCTTGAGTAGAGGGAAGAGGGATTCAGGGGGAGTTGGAAGTGAAAATCAAATTGGTTGTGCAAAAGGGTTTGACCCAGGCCCCAGGGAGGTTGGAAGGGGTCACCAGGAAAATGGCTTTTGACCTCGGGCTGTGTCACCTGAGAGACAAAGCTGGTGTCCCAAATTTTTATTGCTATTTTTGCCCCCAGTAGGATTCACTCCTTCCTTCTCCCTCTGCCAGGAGTTGTGTGAATGGGTTGGGTGACAGTGGGAATGTCGGCCCTGGCAAACGGATGTTACAGACTCTCAGGATGGGATTTTGGGTTGGAAGGACCTTAAAGCTCATCCAGTTCCACCCTCCCCCCCCCACCAGGGGCACGTGGCTTTTTCCACAGGCAGATAATGATAAGGAAAAAGGGGAGGGTTTTAAACTAAAAGAGGAAAGGTTTGGATATTTGGAATAAACTCCTCCCTGTGAGGGTGAGGAGGCCTGGCACAGGTTTCCCAGAGAAGCCGTGGCTGCCCCATCCCTGGAAGTGTCCAAGGCCAGGTTGGACAGGGCTTGGAGCACCCTGGGACAGTGGAAGGTGTCCCTGCCATGGCAGGGGTGGCACTGGATGGGATTTAAGGTCCTTCCCACCCAACCCATTCCATGATTTCATGTCTGACTCCAGAGATGAATTTTCAGACAGATTTCAGTGGTGAATGACACAGGGATCCCCGGGGTGGTTTCACTGGGAGCTGCTGGCCAGAGCAGTCCCTACAAGGGCCGTTTTGGGGAGCCTGGGTGTCCCTGGGGACAGGGGCTGTGCCCATCCAGCATCGCCGCCTGCGTGACGGGAAAGGGACTCGGAGCCAGCACCCACGGGCACATCCCATTTATTTCGGACACCATCATTAATTGGGGCCTGGGACACAGCAGTAATTACTGTTTTCGCTGGCTGCCTGGCTGGGAGCTCCCTTTGAGTCACACCTTTGGGAAAGTCAACCCTGGGAGGGTTTTATCCTCCCCAGTCCGGGGTGAAACCTGCATCTGCACGGCCCTGGGGAGGGGTCAGTCCCCCTCTGCCTGGGGTTTGTGCATCCCTGCCTGATCCAGCAGTTTTCCTTTGGGGCAAACTCCCCCCATGCTCTTCACACCTCAGGTGGATTTTTTTTTTTTTTTAAGACACCATCATTTGACTTTATTTCCAAATATTTATGCCAATGATCCCAGCGTTCTCTTACATAATAGCTGGATACAAACCCAGCAGTGAAAAAAACACCTTATTACCAATAATAATAATGATAATATTACCAGTAATAATAGCAGAATTGCAGGTGTTGGGGAGGGGCAGAACTATAATTTATCAAAGCAGCTTATTTGAATTGTGATGAGCCTTAGAGAGCTGGATAAGTCTTGGGTTTAGGCTGAAAATACCGAATCATGTCTCAGGTTTTGGGTTTGATGTTGTTTTTTTTTTAATCCATTCCAAGTGTATTTGTAGTAAACCGCTGCCCTGCTAAATTGAGCTTCTAAAATGAGAAAAATAAATAGTGGTAGTGGGTGTCTTATGGCCAGGGACTGTGCCATAGGCTGTCCTGGGAAAGTCAGGAAGTCTTTGTCTTATTTATACTCTTCCCTTTTGGGCCTGGATGTTGTTCTTATGGGCAGCGATCTATATTTAAAACCTTGCAGGGTGTGTGTGAGAAAGCAGCACCGTTTTCAATCAGATATCTGTGCTAGCTCACCGAGTCCTCGGGTGTCACTTGTGGGGTGCTGGTCACAGCAGCCCCTACAAAGGACATTTTGGGGAGCCTGGGTTGGAGCAGCCCTGACAGCAGGAATGGGGTTTGTGCCGCCCCGTCCATGTGATCCCGGCCTCGAGCCGCTGACGTTCGGGGGTGTTTTTTTCATTCAGCCCCAGATCCAACTCCTGGGAAATCAAAGCTGATTAACTGTGAGCTGCTGCCTCCCTGAGCTGTCCCCAGGCTGCTCCAGGTCCTGCCAGGGCCACCCGGGAGGAGCCGCTCGGATGCAGCCGGTGGCCGTCGGGTAACTCGGGGCTGGGGGGAGCTGGAATTGTGGTTTCGGCTGAGCACGGGGAGGGTGTAGGTGTGGTTTGGGATGGTTTGTTTGGGGAGAACTGTCTGGCAGCAGGACTGGGGGAGGAGAACAAAACAGGTGAACAAAAAGCAGCTGAATGTGCCCGTTTGGTACCTGGCAGCAGGTTCTGGGGGGTTCCCTTTCAGTGGGATATGGACATGTGGCAGCTGAAATAGGAGGTCTGAAATCAGTGGGGTTTTAGTATCTCACCTGTGCCTGTGGAGTTTTCCTTTCTGAAGGCAGCAACACGACCATGTCCCTTTGCCCATCCATCACTGAGGGGTTTCCCTCCGGGCCAGTTCCTGCATCGAGGGATGTGCAGCGGGAAGAGCTTCATCCTGGGCTCCATTCCTGTAGGGTTTGACTGAGCTCTGGATCATTGCTGGTTCAAAAAAACCTCAAAAAAAGCCTCTTTATTCAATTTGTCCCTAATGCAGGCTGGACTCACATAGCTCCTCCATCCCAGCAGGAATTTAAACTTTCCCAACTAAACAGCGACCGAGGAAGCGGCGATGCGACAGTGCCCATCCAGTGCCCTGCCTATCCAGCTATTTTTAGGAATATTAAGCCTATAATAAGCCTTTTTGGCTGGGGTCTATTTCTGTTTGTCCTGCTTAGTCAGGATTTTGCCCGAGCAGAGCCCTGGTTGGGAGCCAGCGGGGCGAGCGTGGCCGTGGCACCGCGCGGGCCACGTTCCCATCCCTCCTTATCCCAACGGAGCATCCCAACAGCCACACCAGAGCTTGTGACAGCCTGGCTTCATCCAGCAGCCAGCCATTTCCTTGGAGACCTAATGCAGATTAAACTGGATGGGTTTTTAAATAAAATTCCCTATGTAACTACAGGCTGGAGGGAAAATTCCCTCGGTCGGAGCTGCTTGTGGATGTAAACAACTTCATTCTTTGGATGGCGTCCTCCGAGGAGCCCTTGGATTTCGCTGTCACTTCACTGTGACTTATCTCTGCAGTGTAATATTTGCTTTGCCTCCAGGAAGGCAGCTCAGCCTGTTCCAGCTGCTGCTTCCCGCAGTCTTGTCCTGGGAAGGGAACCGATGTCTCTCATGTCTCTGTTATTTGAGCTTTGTCACAGCGGTGGAATTTTTTTCCCCAGATGAGCAGAACTCAAGGCAAGGTGTCAGTACATACTGGCCGTGTTTGTAAGAAGCTGTCTCAAAGCTTCTCTGAGCTTTTCCAAAGGAAATGCAGAGTGAATTCCACATTTTTCTTGTTTTGTGGTTGGTGCTCCGCTTTTTTTATTAGATTGGAGTTGTGGGTGAGGTTTGTCTTGTGTCAGTGACTGTACCGGGCTTGTTCATCTCCATGTGGACCATAACAGATAAAACTGGTACAAATTCTACCAGAAATCCTGGAATTTGGGCTGGCAGCCAGCAGCCTTACAGCTGGAGAAACCTCCCAGTGTATCTCAGACTCGGGGTTTAATCTCTGAACAAATTCACACAGAGGTTTCAGAAGAGAAAAGACTTCGAGAGCTTGGAAGGTTCATCTCCAAAGTGTCTTGATAGAGACTGGGTGGGATGTAAACTCCAAAATATTCAAGCTATGGATGTAATCCTTAATTTCTGCCATCAGTGGTTGATTCCCCACCTTTCCCAACCTAAAACCAGTTTCCAGAGCGCATTGTTTGCTCTCTAATAATTAATAATTGCAGCCTGGTTTCTGGCTTGGTTTGAATTGCTTAATTTCCTGTGGTTCTGTGCAGTAGTGGAGGGTCTGGCCAGCATTTCCTCGTGGATCAAGGCTCACAGAACCCTGGAATATCCTGAGTTAGAAGAGGCCCATGAGAGCAGTGAGCTCCAGGTCTCAGAGCAGCTGCAGTTTCATCCTCAGCACACCATCACTGCTTTGGTAACAAGTTTGTCATCTCACACAGGTGCTGTCCCATAAGTAAGCCAAGTTGGAGTGGTTTAAAATGACAATATTTACTAATATTTCATAGATTATGGTTTTAAATTCTGTGTTGTTCCTGTGGCATGAGCTTTGCTTAGCATAGAGACGTGCAGCACTTTATTGGTCCTGTTTCTGGGAATGTTTATGGCTTTTGTTTCCTGCCCACCTCTGTGGGTGTCTCTTGGTTGGTTTTTGTACAGAAATAGGTGTCACCTTCTCCCTTCCCCTCTCTGTGTCTCCCTGGTGGTGCCCTTGGTGTTGTGTTGGTGCTTCCCAGGCAGCCTCATGCTCTCCAGGGGTGCCAGATCCAGGTTCTTTTTCCCTGGAGTGAACATCAAGGTGGATAATTCTGTGTCTCGCTGTCACAACTGGCCTGGCTGCCTCCTCTAACCCTGCAGCCACTGAAGCTCTGAATTATCTTGATCCCTTTTTCTCCATCGAGCTTTGAATTTTCTGCTTTGAAGTGTTCGGGTTCAGAGTGGGCATTGGGCTGACACCGTGTTGGCTTTGGCACTGGGGCTGCTGAGGTTGCATCAGGAATTCCAGGGACAGGACAAGGGAAATGGCTTCAAACTGATGGAGCAGGCCTGGATTGGATGTGAGGGAAAAATTCCCCCCTGTGAGGGTGGCAAGGTCCTGGAATGGGTTTTCCAGAGAGGATATGGACTCACCATCCCTGGAAGTGCCCAAGGCCAGGTTGGACAGGGCTTGGAGCACCCTGGGATAGTGGCAGGTGTCCCTGCCATGGCTAGGGGTGGCCCTGGGTGGGCTTTAAGGTCCCTTCTAACCCAAACTACTTTTGATTCCATGAGCCAGGAGAGGAGCCAAGTGCTTCCATGGATTTTGGAGCCTGATCCGTGGCAAAGCCCCACCAAATGAGCAGCTGCAATAATGACACAAAGCCGTGCTTTAAACTGGAGCTCCAGTAACGCCCGTCTGGGCCGAGCTGCTGCACCCACACCTTGCACCAGCTGCTGCTCACATCCTCCTGGGCACGTGGGTGTTCCCTGTGCAGGGACACTCAGACACTGCCAGCTGTCCTGGGTGGTGGCACACGGGTGACCCAGTTCAGGGTGACACAGCCCTGATGTGACTGAGGCTTGAGCAGCAGCTCTGTCTCCTGCCCTGTGAGCAGGGAAATGTGGGAATTAGCCACATCTGCAGGACTGCTTCAGGAATGGAGCCAATTTGTCACGTTCTTTATATTCTTGAGGGCAAAGGAAGAGTTTTTAAAGCAAATGGGCAATTGCACGTTGTGCTGAGTGTAAGGCTGTGACAGCTTCACCTTTTTGGTCACTTTTGCCCATCTGTTTTTATAAACTTCCTTGATTTCATAGAATTTCAAACCTTTTGGGTTGGACCTTAAAATTCATCCAGCTCCACAGGGACACCTTCCATTGTCCCAGGGTTCTCCAAGCCCCATCCAACCTGGCCTTGGACACTTCCAGGGATCCAGGGACAGCCACAGCTTCTCTGGGAAATTCATCCCAGGGCTTCCCCACCCTCCCAGCCAGGAACTGGTTCCCAATATCCCATGTGGCTTCACACAGCACCGAAGTTGCTCCTTGGTGGAAGATTCTGTGTCTGGTACAGAACTGAAAATTTGCATACATGAAAAATGTGTTTTTCTGTGTCCTGTCCAGAAGAATTTCTTCTATTGGACAACACCTGGTATTAAAGAGGATGAAAGAGATGTTAAGAAAAGCAAACTCGGGGCATTTAGTTTTTATCCCTAGAAGTATTTTGAAAGCCTGGAAGTCTAGAATAGCCTCTGACATTTTTTTAGAGCTTTATTTTTGTATGGACTTGCCAGAAAGTCCCCATGTCCATGGTATATTTAGCTGTACGTGCTGCCATGACTTAGCAAAATCCCAATTCCAGCCTGTTTTCTCCCAGCCCCTGCCATCTGAGCCTCAGGCTTTGAAGGAAGGCTGGAGAAAATAGGTCTGGAGATGCACTCTGGCTCTTCCCAGCCTTCCAGGGGAGGGGGAATTCCAGAGCTGAGGTTCTACCACAGAGCCCATCTTGCCTGGGCCCCGTCATGTTTTAAGTCCAAGGACTATTTTTAGTAAGACAAAAAACAAACATTCCTTTCGATTAGTGCTGGTCAAAGGGAAACTCCTGCAGAAACCAGGCTAGGGATGGGATTTGTGCTGGAATCGAGGTGAGATTTTCCTGCTGAGGGATTTGATGGGCCAAGTTCCCTGTGATCAGGCAGAGGAGGCTCCTGGCTGCTTCTGGAATCTCTGTTTTAACCCTTCCTGCTCTTGTTCTGTTCTGCTCTGGTTCCTTTTTGGAAGTCTGCTCCTGCTCTCTGGTTGCTGCTTTAATTTTTCTGATCCTTTCTTTGGGAGGAGAGTCCTGGTTCAGAAGTCTGGACAGTTGTGGGAAAGGGTTTGGATCTACCTGTGTGCTCCTGTAACTGTGGGGGGGAAAGAAATCACATCTCCTTTTCCCATGAATAATTCCTCTGCATTCCTCCTTCATTAGAGCTCTCTCCATGATTTCCTCGATTTCCTAATCGATGAGCTAATCAATTTAATTAGCTGATCCTGTCCCAGGATGCACAGGGGCTGCTTTCCCAGCCTTGGGAATGTGTCCCCACCCACTGTGGCTCCAGAGGGGAGGTCTGAGGGAAAAGCCCTTGGAGCCGTGCTGGCTGGGAATGGCGAAAGTTCCGTTTAATCGGCAGCAAATTGGGCTGAGAGCTGCCGGTCTGGTTCCTGCTCAGGACTTGTGATATTCCTGGTGGGAAGTGATAAAAGGGTCTGTGGGGAGAGCAGCACTTCTGCTGGTGACATTTTGGGAAGGAAGTTTGAGAGTTCCCACTTCAGCATCGTGCTCTGGTGTCTTGGGATAACGCAAAAGCGAACGGGGATTTGGGAGCCCAGCGTTTGACTCTAAAGTCCTGAGGTTTGGTGTTCTCTGGGGATGATGGTTCCTCAATTCCCAGATTTCCATCACTGACTGGAGCATTTGAAGGCTGTACGTTGGATTTTCACATTGGATTTCATGTTAGGTTATGGTGGGTGCTTTGATGGGGGATGGGATTGGATCCATGCTCAGGGACAGGATCTCTGGGATGTGATGGATCCATGCTCAGGGACAGGATATTTGGGATGTGTTGGGATTGGATCCATGCTCAGGGACAGGATATTTGGGATGTGTTGGGATTGGATCCATGCTCAGGGACAGGATATTTGGGATGTGTTGGGATTGGATCCATGCTCAGGGACAGGATATTTGGGATGTGATGGATCCATGCTCAGGGACAGAATATTTGGGATGTGATGGATCCATGCTCAGGGACAGGATATTTGGGATGTGATGGATCCATGCTCAGGGACAGAATATTTGGGATGTGATGGATCCATGCTCAGGGACAGGATCTCTGGGATGTGATGGATCCATGCTCAGGGACAGGATCTCTGGGATGTGAAGGATCCATGCTCAGGGACAGGATATTTGGGATGTGTTGGGATTGGATCCATGCTCAGGGACAGGATATTTGGGATGTGTTGGGATTGGATCCATGCTCAGGGACAGGATATTTGGGATGTGTTGGATCCATGCTCAGGGACAGGATATTTGGGATGTGATGGATCCATGCTCAGGGACAAGATATTTGGGATGTGATGGATCCATGCTCAGGGACAGGATATTTGGGATGTGATGGATCCATGCTCAGGGACAGGATATCTGGGATGTGATGGATCCATGCTCAGGGACAGGATATTTGGGATGTGTTGGGGTTGGATCCATGCTCAGGGACAGGATATTTGGGATGTGATGGATCCATGCTCAGGGACAGGATATTTGGGATGTGATGGATCCACGCTCAGGGACAGGATATTTGGGATGTGATGGGTTTGGATCCATGCTCAGAGACAGGATATTTGGGATGTGATGGATCTATGCTCAGGGACAGGATATTTGGGATGTGATGGATCCATGCTCAGGGACAGGATATTTGGGATGTGATGGGTTTGGATCCATGCTCAGAGACAGGATATCTGGGATGTGTTGGGATTGGATCCATGCTCAGGGACAGGATATCTGGGATGTGATGGATCCACGCTCAGGGACAGGATATTTGGGAGCTGCTGGATGTTCCCCACGGCCTCACAATACCAAATCTTAGAACTGTGTTTATTTAGATAGTTCTCAAGAGCCACACGAGGCTTTGCTCTCTATTTTCCTTGGGAATCCTTGGCAAAAAAAAAAAAAGGTTCTCCCGTTTTTAGAGTGCCTGAGATGGTTTTACCTGGTCCCAGAGTCCATTCCAGGTGCATCAGGTGTTGTCCATGGATTTGGAGGGATACAGGAACCAGCTCTGGCCTCATTGCCTTGGAAGAACACGGAGCTTTTCCAGCATTATCCCTCCTCCTGGTGCACCACCAGAGATCACAACTCCCTTTAAACCCTTCTTGGTGGTTTAAAAATCAGTTCTGTTCGTCCCAGAGCTCCTGAGGGCTGGGAGAACATTCTGGGCCCTCCAAGACTTTGTTGTTTCTCTGTTCACCAGCACCTTTTCCATCACAGAAACCAGCCCTGCTACACCTGCACCTTCCACCTCTGTTTGGTGGATATTTGGGCTGCTGGACCCCTCTTCCCTTCAGCCCCTTGGCCAGAGGTTTGATCTGTAAAACCTCCCGGTTTTGATGTGTCTGTGCCTTGGGGCACCCCCCAAAATGCTGAAGGAGCCTCCCCAGTCAGTGCCATCTCACAAGCACATCCTGATTATCATTTACTTCACTAAAACAGCTGCAAATCTCAGTTTCTATTTAATCTCTCAATCCACAGAGCATCCTTGCACCACATTTTAAGATATTTTGATGTAATACCCCACCCAGCTGTGGTCCAGAGCAGGAGCTGGAAAGCTGCAGCACAAAGTTTATCTGTTAGGAATTTATCGGTCCAGATGTCTGGAAACAGCCTCATTAACCAACCACTTCTTCCCTGGAGTAAAGCAGGGTTTGTTCCCTTGATATGTGGCTAAATGGTGTCATTTTTTTCTATTTGCAGATGTTCTCAAACAACGATGAAGCTGCGATCAACAAAAAACTGCCCAAAGAGCTGCTGCTTCGGTGAGTCCTCCCTGGACACCGGGGGTTGTTGTTTGCATCCAGGATTTTGCTGCTGTGCTCCCAAAATGGTGAGCTTGGATCGGGTCACTCATAAAGCCAGACCCAAAGAGAGGCAGGTCCAAGGTCTGTGTCGTCAGTTTGTGCTGAATGGGATTGAGTTTTGGGGTTTTAAATGCTGGATTGATTTGCTGCCTGCCTGTTTGGTGAACGGAGGAACTTTAAATCAGGTCCTTAATGAGAGTAACCGGTGAGGATGGGCTGATGTAGAGAACAGGATTCTGCTTCTCTGAGGGGTTGAATTGAAAACAAAAGTTAATCCCTCTGCTCCAGTTACACTCGAGTGGACTTTGTCCTATCCCTTGTCAATAGGAGCCAGATGTTCAGCTCCTGGCAGGATGGCCCCGTTGGCGAATTTTGCAGCAGCTTGGAGAAGAACAAACAGAGAGCACTGCTTCATCTAGCAGGATCCATCTTTATTACACACACTCCAGCATTTATATGTTTTGGGAACGTGCAGGGGGAAAAGACAAAACAGCTACACCCCCAAACAGCTGGCAGGGCAGACTTTTGTGCCACTCATTCAACCATGCCATGTCCCAGCGTTCTGGGAGATAAAGGAGAAACATTCACACCTGGTGTTCAGGGCTGCAGTCATTTCCCTGGTATGCATCTTCCCGAGAGAGCAGAAGGCCCTTATCAAAGTTAAGGGAAACAAGTAACAAGTCACTCTTGTATGCAGGGCTCTTGTTAAGGGCACCATGGCTGCTGCTTCTGCAGCAAACCCCAAACAGATCAGACTTTGTGGATTGTTAGGGTTGGGAAAGTCCTTTAAGACCCTCAAGGTGTCTGTGGATAATTCTGCCCTCTCCTGTGGGAAGCAGGAGGGGAGTGTGGGGGATGATTGTCCCTCACGGGCACAGTTTGGGCTCTGGAAGCAGAGCCGAGTTTTTCAGTGCTTTAAACTCAGGTGTTGGACTGGAAATGGGGAAAGCAGAGGCCGATGGAATCTTGAATTATTAACAGCAACAGCGTTCTTACACTGCGAGAAACTGTGGGTCTGTCAACACTCGGTGGCAGTGAAGTCTGGGGAGGGGAGTGTGAGCCAGGGAAGTGCTGCTGGAATGAAAGGAACAGGGAAGAGGGATGACTATCCTTCGTTTTCAGTGCGCTGCCTCCTCTGGAAGGGTATTTCCCACCTGATTCTGCCTCTTTTATTCCTGTATTCCTCACCCCAGAGCACAATGTGTGGCTGTTAGAGCCCTCCCTGCTGCAGTGTGGATATTTGGGATTGGGGCCTGGGACACGGGAGATGATTGTCCATGTGCGTGGAGATCCCTGGGTGAAATGAGCTCCCAGAACCTGGGGAAGAGAGGCACCTCTGGGAGGAGCAGGATGGAGTCACAGCCACCACAGGAGGAGTTTGCAGGAGCCAGCAGCTGTGCTTGTCCTGAACCATGGCTGGGATGTGCAGCAGCAGCAGAAGAGACAAAAAGTTGTCTTTCTGGATTTTCTGAGATGATTTTCTTTTTCTGATGGGAGCAGATGCAACAAAGCTGGGGTTTGTCCTTGTGCTGAGGTGACAAGGGTTAGGTTGGGGACAGGTGGTGAAGAGCCCTGATGGGTGAGGCTGGGAGTCCATGTGGCACTGGGAATGTGGGGAATAGGGTAGGGAGAAAAGGGTTGGGTGATGGAATGTAAATGGGATTTTGCATGGATTTCAGGGAAGGAGAGGTGTGTGGGCATCGAGCTCCCCAGGAGCAGAACCTCGCTTGGAGCCTGGGTGAGGTTTCTGGTGGATGGAAGTGGGGTGATCCTGAGTGGAGCCAGAGGCTGAGGTTTGGCTCATTGCTGGGTGTGTGAAGGCACAGTCACCTCCAGAGGTGTCACCTCCTGGCTCTCAGCTGGTGGGAGACAAAGCTGGGGCAGGCACAGCAGTGCCAGGACATGGATTGGTCACCACCTGCTGGGGCTGGGGCTGCCCCTGCATCCCTGGCAGTGTCCCAGGCCAGGCTGGACGGGGCTTGGAGCAGCCTGGGCTAGTGGGAGGTGTCCCTGCCCATGGCAGGTGGAACCAGACAATCCCTAAGGTCCCTCCCAACCCAAACCATTCCATGATTCCATGAACACTGCCGGACAGTTGGAGAAGGATTTGTGGCAGGAAGGAGGGATGGTCCTGCGTGGAGCAGGGACTTGCATCGGGACATGCCACAACGTGGCTGAGTTCCCACACTCCTGCCCTGTGGAAATGTCTGTGCCTGTTGTGTCCTGCTGTCACTGATCATCCCAACCTGCTGCAGAGCAGGGAATTGTTCGGGATCGGGTGGAACCGAGGGGAAATCAGGAGTTGATAAATGTTTAAAGCTCATAAGTAATGGTTTGGAGAGCTGGAATTCACTGTTAGCATACTGCGAAAATTAATTACTGTGCATTGACAGTGCAGCCTTTGAAAGGGAAACTTGGATGGGTTTTCTGCAGGAATCTCCTGTAAATGGGTGTCCCTGTGTGCAGGACAAAGGCTGGTGTGTTTGGGCACTGCTCTGTGAAGTCCTGTTCCCTGCTCCAGGCACTCTCAGACGGCTCTGGGGTCCCCGGTTTGTGGAGCGAAAGCTGCACTTAGGCAAAATAAAGAGGAGGAGGATGTGAAAGGGGGGAACAGCAGCCTTTGTTATCCCTAAAAGTACAGGGATGTAGCAGGAGGGGTGGTGCTCCCGAGGGCTGTCCTGGGACAGATGTCCCGTGTCCGGGATGCAGCGCTGGCATCGTGTTCTGCCCCACCTGGGATGGGGATGTTTGTCCTGCGTGTCCAGAGAGAAGGACATGGGTGGAGAGGTCACAGATCCCAGGATGGTTTGGACTGGGAGGGACCTTAGGGATTGTCTGGTTCCACCTGCCATGGGCAGGGACACCTCCCACTAGCCCAGGCTGCTCCAAGCCCCATCCAGCCTGGCCTGGGACACTGCCAGGGATGCAGGGGCAGCCCCAGCCCCAGCAGGTGGTGACCAATCCATGTCCTGGCACTGCTGTGCCTGGCCCAGCTTTGTCTCCCACCAGCTGAGAGCCAGGAGGTGACACCTCTGGAGGTGACTGTGCCTTCACACACCCAGCAATGAGCCACAGCAGCAAAAGGCAAAGTTCCCTCCTCTGCCCCTTTGCTCCGTGGCTGCTCCAGCTCCTCCCTGTCCATGTCTGCCTCGGTGACTCCCAGTGGTGACTCCCTGGTTTCTGCTGGCTCCAGCTGTGGTTGTGTCCCCAGAGGGGCATCCTGTCCTTGTTTCCCTGCATTCCCACTGCTGTTGGAGAGGTGTTTTCCTTCCTGGGGGCTGCCTGCCAGTCCTGGCAGCCAGCCCCCAGCACCAAGCTTGGATTTTCCTGGCAGAGACATTCTCTGCTGCCCTCCTGAAGGTGGCTGCACTGCCAGTGTGACGTGGGGCTGCTGCACAGCTCCCACTTGGCCGGGAGCAGGGATCAGGCTGCAGGAATTCAGCTGCTCCTGCTGGGTCACGGGCAGGTCAAGCAGTTTGCAGCTCTCTCCTGTCTTAAGCAGCTTTGACTTCGTGCTCTGCTCGTCCAGCCCTGCCCAGCACATCCCCAGCACATCCCCAGCCCTGGCTCTGCCATCCCCACACGCTGCTTTATCCCTCAGGAACTGGAGTTGTGCCCAGGGGGAGCGCTGAGTTGGCAGCAGAGCTGTGGTTTCTGTCCCCCTGCCCAGCCCGTGGGAGCAGGATTGAACTGGAATTGAACTGGAATTGAACTGGAATTGAACTGGAATTGAACTGGAATTGAACTGGGATGGTGGGGGGGGTCACTGGCAGAAATCAGTGTGGATAATTTTAGAAGGCTGAAGGTCTAAGCTGGCTCACCTTGGAGCCCGCAGCATCGGGATTTCATGAGAGTCTTGACCTTAATCTAATTAGAGCAGCAGTGGGAAAGTGAGGAGTCCTAGAAACCCCTGAGTGGATTAAGAGGTTGAAACCTGAAAATTGCTCAAAGTGAGTATGTTTTACCCAAATTGTGCAGAGCTGAGCTGTTCAGACAAAACCATACACGTAGGGAGTCCCTTTGCTGTGAGACAATTTAATCTGCTGCAATTCCAGACTTAATTCCTGTTTGGGAAGCTCAGTCTGTGATCACTGTTTGATGATAAAGTCAATTTTGTGGATTATTTCCTCCACTGTCAACTCTCAAGAGTAAAAAGACCAATGTGAAAGGGCTCATCAGGCAGCTGTGAGAACAGGAATCCTGTTTGGGTGGAAAAATAAATATCCCAGCACGGTGCCTTTGGGGCTGTTAAAGCAGAATTGGGGAAAATCACTGAAGTAGTGCTGATCAACTTTCTGCTGCTGCTCAGTCACTGCTTATCTGTGGGGCTTGGGGTATTTTAATATTCTCCAGCAGTTCCTTGGAGAGGGAAAAGCACCTTCTCAGGGCTTCAGTGGATTTCTCAGCTTGGGTCATGGTGCCTGCAGGACTTGTGCTCCTTGCTGCCCTTCCTGGCCCATGGGGAGCAGCTGGATCCAGTGAAATCCACGAGCAAGGAGTGACTGCTGTGAAAAAGTCATTTTTGTGGCCTGATTCTGCTGATTCATCGACTCAGGGTCTTGGACAAGAGCAAGAGGAGCTGAGGGAACACTGGAAAAGGCTCTGGAGCTTCTCAGAGCTGAGATCTCTGTGCTGGGGAGGGAGAGGGGTGAGGGGGTTTGGCCGGGGTGCATCCCTGTTATTGTGTGGGCAGGCTGGGAAGGGAGGAGCAGGAAGTGGAAGAGAATTTATCTGAGATCTACCAGCCCTGATAGAGTGATGAGGTGGTTATTGGCAGTCTGGGATTCCCGTGGAGGAGGGAATTTTAATGAAAACAGAGAAAACTTCTATAGTGAGTGACCCAGCCGCTGCTCCCGTAGAATTTGACGTTTTATTTACTCCTACAACGGGAATTTAGGGTGAAAGTAAGAATTCTCCCCAGCTTCTCTCATTTCCCCAGGTTTTCCTGGTATTGTTGTGCGTGGACATGGTGCTGAATAAACCCTTGGACACCAATAAATGACTTTGGGGGCAGGGGGAGCCTTGTCCATAGGCAGGGAGGGGGGAACTGCTCTGAAATGCAGAACTGGGGATCCCAAACGGTGTTAAAATGCACGTGGGATCTTCTCCAGAGCTTTCCTCAGCACATCACTGTCAGTTTTGTCTCTTGATAAGATCAGAAGTGCCTTGAACCCCTTGAATCTTAACCCCTTAACTCCTTGGATCCACCAGTATCCCTGGGAAGTGTGGGAGCACAGGAGGGAACGTGGCTGTTTATCCTGGTTTAGCTGAGTGCTGCTGTGTGATACCTTTAGCATCAGTGTTCTGATAAACCATCTGCATTCACCCTCCATCAGGAACACCCTTTCCCCCCAATATTGGTGTTTCTGAAGTGCTTTTTCCATCCCTGCTGCTCAGGATGCTCGTGGCTGACAACATTTGCCTTCTCTTTCGGGTGGCCTTCAAGTTGAAAATATTAAATTAAAATATTAAAGCATAGTGTGGTCGAACTCTTTGTATTATCTTTGCAAAACCTACAGTTTTATAATTGTTCCCAAAGGGAGCGAGACCTTGATGTCCTCCCACCCTCTGCTTGACCTCGTCTGCTTTGGGACACGATTGTTTGAATAACCATCAACCATAAAGTGACATTGAAACCCCATTGAATTTTATGCATTATTGATGTCTTGGTGCAGATTGGGAGCTTTCCATGGGCTCGGTGCTTCCTGCATCCACGGCTGGGGGGGTGTGATCCCAAGGGAAAAGCCTGGCAGTCTCAGCCTTGTCATTCCTTTATCCCAAGAATAGCCCGGGGCTGGCCGTGTCCCCGGGGTGTGTCCTGGCCCAGGGTGACACTCAGGAGTGACCACGGCGTGGTTGGTCCCTCCTGGCTGAGCACATCTGGCTCTGCCAGTTGTGGGAGCATGGACCCCTGGAATGGGTTGGGCTGGAAGGGACCTTAACTCCCATCCATTCCCACCATGGGACACCTTCCCCTATGCCAGGGCGCTCCTGGCCTGGGACTCTTCCAGGGATGGGGCAGCCACAGCTTCTCTGGAAAACCCATTCCAGCCCCTCCCCACCCTGACAGGGAGTAATTTCTTCCCAATATCCCATCCAACCCTTCCCTCTGGCAGTTTAACCTCATTCCTCCTTATCCTAGCACTCCAGGCCCTTGGGAACAGTCCTGCTTCATCTTTCCTGTAGCCCCTTCAGGTACTGGGAGGCCACAATTGGGTCACCCTGAAGCCTGAAGAAGCCCAGCTGTCCCAGCCTCTCCTCCCAGCAGAGCTGCTCCAGCCCTGCCATCACTGCTGGGCAAACCAGGAATGATCTGGGCACCGAATCCGGGCTGTGCCCTGCCTCCATCCCGGAGCTGGGAATGAGGGATGGCACTGCCCGCTTTGGGAGCTGCTGCTGAAGGTGCTGGCGTGTTGGAGTCACTCCTGTGTGGAGTCACAGCCAGCCCAGCATCCCTGGTGGTGCTCCCTGTCCTGTCCCAGTGTGGGGCTCCCTCAAGGGTCGCTTTGGGTGAGCAGTCACTGATTTGGGGTCAGGAACTACTCCAAGGTGTGAGGTTTCTGTTTCCCAGTGGCTCCATAGCTGTGTTTTGCTTCCATTTGGGAATTGCTGCCTCTGCACTTCTTTTCACAGTTCAGCTTTCAGCTGAATCACAAAGAAGTTTTGCTGTCCCAGTCTTTTTTTTTTTTTTGCTTTCACCCCTTTGTTTTCCATGTCCCTTTTGTTTTAAATGTCAATAACCAATAAGGTATCTCTTATTTCTGTTCCAGAATTTTCTCTTTCCTGGATGTGGTCACTCTGTGTCGTTGTGCTCAAGTTTCCAGGGTAAGAACCTTCCTCTTTCCTGGTGGATTTTAGCAGGGGGTTGGACTTGGGTGCCAATCCTCCCTCTCCAGTATCCCCAGCACGTCACCCCAGGGGGTTGGACCAGGGAGTTTTGTGCCACTCAGCTGGAGTTATTTAGTGCCCCCTGGAAGTCCTGGAAAATTCCCATAGCCCCAGTGAGGGGGAATTCCAAGCTGGAATAGCATTTTCCAATGTCCCAGGTACAAAGGGGATGGGGCTGACTTTGCCCAGAGCTCCCCCCTCGTTCTGGGTTTGTACAGGGAGCTCACTCCCCTGAAATCCCCAACGTGGGATGAGTCCAAAATGGCATCCTGTGGGTTTTGGTGGGAAGACAGGAATTCTGATTCACAAAGGTGCTGCACAGTCAAAGTTTATTTTCTCCTTGGAGGTAGTTGGAGTAAGCAGGGAAATAAAATGAGGGGTTTTTCTCATCCTTTGTGGGCTTCAGTTGATGAAATCCAACTTGGATTATTTGTTTGGGAAAATTCCTCCAACTGGACTGGAAGGTCCATTTATCTGGAGCTTCCAGATTTATTCAGGTTTATTTTTCCTGCCAGTGTCTGGTAACTCCCAGAGGAAGCAGCACAGCAAGGGTGGGATGGTGATCCAGGGAAGGAGTTGGAGTGGTGTGTTCACCATCCTGGCTGGGTGACACCTGCAAAAACCCATCAGTCCTGGCTCCAAACCTCAACCACGACTGATTTAATTACTTTAATTACATTGGAATTTTTTTAAAAAGGATGCTTAAACATTGTTAATTGCATTAAAAAATACCCAGTGTGGTGTCTGGACATTACAGTGATGACCTGAATAACACAGGCCTTGCAGGGAAAGAGCTTCCAGCTGAAATCCAGCAGAGCAATATTGGCCAGAATGGGCTGTCAGGGACTCTTTGCCAATGTCAGGGTGTTCTCCTGGCCTGTCCCAGCTCCTGTTTGCACAGGGAACACAGCACAGACCACATTCCGTGGCACAGCACGGGAAGTTCCTGCAGGGATGTGCAGGAAGGCTCTGGAACGTTCCCTACACTGCCCATGGAATTACACAGCCACTGGGGCATTTCCCACTGCTCTTCTCCTGGCTGTAACCAGACCTTAAACCAAATATCAGCATTGAGCTTTAAACCCCCCAAAAAATCGATGAATTTGCTCAGTTCTGTCGTCTGTTGTAACCCTGCACTAACTGCTGCCCAAGAGCTGGTGTTTGTGCTGGGGCTGAGCTCGGTGCACGGGGCAGATGGGGTGGAAAATCCCCCTGTGTTTATCCCTGGCTCTTGCACAACGCTGGCTCCTGGTTGCTACAAGCTCCACTTATTTACCTTGATGATGTAACCAGAACTTTAAATACAGCCCTGTGCTCCTGGCTGAGGGCACAGTGACCAACTCTGAGTTCCTGCTTCTCCTTCGGAGCAGGAACCGCCGGAGATTTTGGTTATTTAAACAAAAACCAAACCCTTTGTCAGCGCAGCTGCCCCGTGTGGGGTCCCCCAGGGGACTCACCTGTGCCCAGGAGTCCTCTGAGGTGCTGGGGAGGAGATTCCAGCCAGGAATGTGAAGATAGCCGAGCTCCAAGCACTCTCCTGGCCCACAGCTCCACCTCCCAAGGGAGTGGAAGCAGCCAGGGCACCTCTTCCTTGGCTGGGGGAATTGGAATTCCGAGTTGTGAGGGATCCTTGCTCCCTGCAAGTGCTGCTGGTGCCAGCCCAGTTCTCCCTGCTGGCTGGAATTACCTGTTACCTCCCCACCTGGGACAGAATGTTGTTTCTCAAAGGAACAAGCTGTGACTGGCTCCCCACTGACCTTTTTTTTTTTTTTTCATATTAACCACACATTTACATTTTTTCCCCCGATAAAGGCATGGAATGTTCTGGCCCTGGATGGCAGTAACTGGCAGCGAATTGACCTGTTTGATTTCCAGAGGGATATTGAGGTATCATTCAGTGACATGCAAACCCATTTCTTCTTGTTAAAATGTAATTACAGCCTAGAATGGATTAATACTCCCAGCCGTAACCCTTTCTGCCTTCCCTGGAGATAGAAATCATTAATTTCAGTTCTTCAGCTTCAGGGAGTCTATTTTAAAGTCTTGGCAATCCATTCAGCTTTTGAAAATGGACAGAATTCTACACCTCTAGCAAGACCTAAAGGTAGGAATGGAAGGAAAGTAGTTTTGGGTGTTCTGAAAACAGAAATTAGTAGGAAAGGTGCATTTTTGGGGAAAACTGCTGCTTGTGTGGAGGAGACTTTTAACTACTCCTCCTTGCACTCAAAGTTAGCACCGACAAGACCTTGAGGACTGAATGTCTGTTGAATCATGGCCTGCAACATTTGTATCTTTAATACCAAAAATTGAAATTGGAGGCGATTCAGGAGGTCCAAATTGTCCTTAAAAGATGCAGCTTTGGAGCTGCTCTGTTGTAGCTGAACCTGTGGGATGTGGATTCTGCAGCACCGGTGGGGGGATGGAGGATGAAAATTCATTGCCTTGAGCAGGAAAAGGGATGAGGAAAAAACCCAGTCCTTAAGTCTCTTGTCAGGATGTTTTATCCTGTTCAAAACACGATGGAGGAGGGAGATTGGGAACGTTTCACATTGGAGGAGGGAAATGGGGAACGTGTGGCTTTAATTTGTGGTAGACCAGAGGCATCAAGCAGCTGTTAAGTGAAGGTTCCCACCTTGTGGGAAATCCACCCCTGATTTTGGAGGAAAGAGTTAAAATAATTCCCTTTGTGCCGATGAGAGTCTGAGCAGGGACAGGGATGAGGAGCAGGAAGTGGCACCGACACCTCAGCAGGGTCTGAGTGGCCTGGGGAAAGGAAATGAGGGATTTTTGGTCTTCCTAAGGAATCCTTCACCTCATAACATGGCCTAAAAATCCTGGACCCATGGAATTACTGATTTAGAGTGGAGTTCTCAGGGCTCCTGATGTGTGCAGTGGCAGGAGATGGGACTGAGCGGCTCAGCCTGGGAGGAGGGAGAGGCTGGGAACACAAACCAGGCTTTTCCCATTCCTCAATGCTTTTGGGGTGGTTTTCATGTCCCTGCACACCAAACCCGTGTTGTTGCTTAAGCCCAGCTTCCTCTTTGAAAGCAAAATGCTGGAATTCTTTGTACCTCACCTCAGAGTTCCTGCTGGGCTTCCTGGCGTCCTCAGGCTCTGCTGTAACGGAGTTAAATCCATCAGTCCATGCAAATTCTTGATGGAAACACGTTTGGCTGGTTTAATTCAAGCAGAATTCCTAGGATTGCTTGAGGAACTGCAAAATCAGGGAGCGTTTCAGCTTTTCCAGCCTTTTTGCAGGGATGTGGAGCTGCTCCCGTGGTGTCCCCAGAGCTCACCTGGACAGCCCAGGGTCCCTTGTCTGGTGGTGGGGTTGTGCTGTATTGAGCCTGGTGGCTGATTTGGGGTTTTTTTAGGCTGGAAAAGAGATTCTGGAAGAAAATCCTCATCTCACAGTGGTCCCAAGTGCCAGTTAGTCCAGGAAGGACCGAGGGATGCTCCTGTTCTCTGAGGAACAACCAAAGTGCAGGGGAAGTTTCTGAGCTTCTGAGCACTGGTACAAATATTCTCCAGTGGTTTTGCCCTTCATTCCCAGGGAGAAAAGTAAATCCTGGCTGTAGTGGAGTCTTTGGAGGCTTCCACTGGATCCTGATTTGAAATTTAAAAGCCTTTTCCTGGATCTCTTGAGCACAAATGGTTGAATCCTTTTTCCTGCAGGAGCAAAACTCATGGGCTGGTTCTGCTCATCTGGTTTTGAGTAGAAATTGGAGTTCATCCATTGGCTGTACTTGGAAATCTGGGGTGTAGCTCCTTGGGGAGTCTGTGCCCCTGTCCAAGAGCTCCAAACTGGAGGAAATCCCTCAAAAATTCTGTAGCTGATTGGCTTTAGGTGATTGCTCCATGTCTCTCCATCTTCAGAAGCTGAATAATTCTCCCTCCCCCTCCCTTTAGCCCATTCCCATGGCTTTTGTGTTGCCTTAGCACCGTTTTTCCCTTGAATACCAAACTATTGTTAGTCTGCAGAATGTTCACCCCGGCTCTCTGGAGCTCTTCTCACGTGGCTCTTCCTGTCTCCCCCAGGGCCGAGTGGTGGAGAACATTTCCAAGAGATGTGGGGGATTCCTGCGGAAGCTGAGCCTGCGGGGCTGCCTGGGAGTGGGGGACAACGCCTTAAGGTAGAGCTGCACCTCTTGGTCCTGCTCTGGAATGGGCTGGAAAACCTGGATTGGGATCACTTATCCCCACTTTGCATCTGAGACCCTCAGGGTGTCAAAACCTGGAGAGCAGTGACAGAGATGATTCATTTCTTGTTTAATTTCTCATTTAATTTCTCATTTAATTTTTCATTTCATTTTTCATTTGATTTCTCATTTGATTTATCATTTGATTTATCATTTGATTTATCATTTAATTCATCCATTTTTTATGATTTAATTCATCATTTTTATCATTTAATTCATCATTTTTATCATTTAATTTATCGTGGTTTTATCACCTAATTTATCATTTTTAACCTCACCCAGCAGCCACTTCTCTCAGTTCTCATTCAAATAAAGCCAAGTGCTGAGGCTGAGGGTGACCCAGGCTGGGACATCCCAGGGCAAGAGGTGGGGCAGCAGAAATCAGGGATTTTCTTGGGTTTCTTCCTGATTTTCTTCTTGATTTTCTTGATTATTTTCTTCTTGATAGGTTCTTTCCTTGATTCTTTTCTTCTTTCTTGATTTCCTTCTTGATTTTCTTGGTTCTTTTCTTTTTCTTGATTTTCTTCTTGATTCTCTTGATTTACTTCTTGATTTTTCTCACTTTTTCTTTCTTGATTCCTTTCTTCTTTCTTGATTTCCTTCTTGGTTTCCTTCTTGGTTTTCTTGATTCTTTTCTTCTTGATTATCTCCTTCTTTCTTGATGTTCTTTTTGATTTTCTTCTTGATTTTCTTGTCTCTTTTCTTGATTTTCATCCTGATTTTCTTCTTGATTTTCTTGTTTCTTTTCTTGATTTTCATCCTGATTTTCTTCTTGATTTTCTTGATTCCTTTCTTTTTTCTTGATTCTTTTGACTTTCTTTTTGATTTTCTTCTTCCATCTGTTCGATGCCATTTTGTGAAACTTTAATCTGACGTGTTACACTTCAAACAAATGCTGTAAAACACCTGGGATTCCATTGCCTGACAAATCCAGTGTTTTCCCTTTCCTTTTCCAAAGGACCTTTGCCCAGAACTGCAGGAACATTGAAGTGTTGAACCTCAATGGTTGTACCAAGATCACGGACACGTGAGTAAAACTCCTCCCTCTTCCCTGGGCGCCCCTGTTCTCCCTCTCTTTTTTAAGGGAAAGCCAGGCTTGGGGGTGTGGGAGGTTATGGAATCATGGAATCATGGAATCATGGAATGGTTTGGATTGGAAGGACCTTAAAACCCATCCAGTGCCGCCCCTGCCATGGCAGGGACACCTTCCCCTATCCCAGGGTGCTCCAAGCCCCATCCAGCCTGGCCTTGGACACTTCCAGGGATCTGGGGGCATCCACAGCTGCTCTGGGAACCTCTGCCAGTGTCCCAGGACCTCCATCCTCACCCCAGCCTGCCCATCCCATGGGATTTCTGTGTCCTGGGATGAATCCATTGCAGGAGTGTCCCCCGTGTGTCTCTTCCAGCACCTGCACCAGCCTCAGCAAGTTCTGCTCCAAACTCAGGCACCTGGATTTGGCTTCCTGCACCTCCATAACCAACCTGTCCCTGAAAGCACTGAGGTAGGAGCCAGCAGCAGGGATTTGCCATGGAATTACAGGCTGGAAAAGACCTCTAAGATCCTCCAGCCAACCCAGCAGCACCCCACACTCCCTGCAGAACCTCCCTCTGGAGCTGGCGTTTGCTCCAAGGTGCAGCTGCGCTCTGTGGGTCCCACAAATGGGAATCCCAGCGCTTCTGGCTTGGAGCAGGATTTTTCCCAAGGCCAATGAACATTTCCATGTGTCTCCCTGTGTCCCCAGCGAGGGATGCCCGCTGCTGGAACAGCTCATCATCTCCTGGTGCGACCAAGTGACCAAGGACGGGATCCAGGCGCTGGTGCGGGGCTGTGGGGGGCTCCGGGCCCTGTCCCTCAAGGGCTGCACCCAGGTACGGCTCTGGAAAAGTGGGAATCAGCCCAGCTGGGATGAGCTGCTGCTCTTGGGAGTGTGGAATATCGTGTACTGTTCTATTGTTGTTTAATTGTACTGATGAGATTTTATAATGGTGATAATGACAATGATGGTTGAAATGGTAATAATGATATTAATATATAGGAATAATAGAATAGTGTTGGTTATTTCGTATTATATGATTTAAATCGTGCTTATTGTATTCTATAATAATCAGAAGCCTGGTAAGAATTACACATAATGCATAATAATGTACAATATTTTATATTCGTGTTTAAGTTTTTATTTATTATATTTTATTATGATGACTGCAGTAGTGAGAATAATATTGATAATTATATGATAAGACTAAAAAGAAAATAATGATAATAAAAATGTCATGTTAATAATATGTTAATGACAACAATAATAATATAATGCTCAATACAGATATAATTAATAATAATAATATAGTAGTAACTGTAAAGATAATGATTAGTAATAATAATATAGTAGTAACTATAAAGATAATGATTAATAATAATAATAATAATGATAATAATAGAAATCCAGTGGCACTGCCAGATCCAGGGTAGGGAAGCATTTTTGGGGCCAGGCTCTTCTCCCAAAGATGCAAAACCAACCCCCCAAGGCAGGAATGCTCCTGGTGCTGCTGTTCCTGTTCCTGTGCTGCCTTTCCCTCCTCCTCAAAGGAAATTCCAATTTCCCTGCTCTCCCAGCTGTAATTCCTGGATCTCAGTGGGAGCTGTTCCCATCCCTGTTTGTTTTCCCTTCCAGCTGGAGGACGAGGCCCTGAAGTTCATCGGTGCCCACTGTCCCGAGCTGGTGACCCTGAACCTGCAGACCTGCCTGGTGAGTGGCACTTCCCGGGATTCCCAGCCCTGGGATGTGCTCCATCCCCCCTGCACACGGGAAAATTGTCACCAACAGCTCTTTGGTGGCACTTCAGGGACACTGAATGAGCCCCCCACCAGCCTGGGCTGTGTCAGGGGTGTTTCTCTCCTCCCTCTGAACTCATCTGTGGGATGAGCTGGAAAAATCCTTCCCATCAGGCTGGAGCCATCCTGCCAGGCCTTTCCTCTCATCCCCGTGTAGATCTGAGCCCACAAAGGCACTTTTCCTGCACAGAAGGGCCCTGAACCAGCTCTGCAGTGCCAGAAATGTGTGTTTATGCCAAAAAACAGATGGGAATGGACTCTCTGTCCATGCCATCACAGTTAGTCCGACACAGGAACAGGGATGGATGGACTCCCTGTGTCCAGGAATGGGGATGGATGGATCCCCTGTGTCCAGGGATGGGACTGGACAAACTCCCTGTGTCCAGGAATGGGGATGGATGGATGGATCCCCTGTGTCCAGGGATGGGGATGGATGGATCCCCTGTGTCCAGGGATGGGGATGGATGGATCCCCTGTGTCCAGGAACAGGGATGGATGGATCCCCTGTGTCCAGGAACAGGGATGGATGGATCCCCTGTGTCCAGGGATGGGGATGGATGGATCCCCTGTGTCCAGGAATGGGACTGGATGGACTCCATGTGTCCAGGGATGGGACTGGACAAACTCCCTGTGTCCGGGAATGGGGCTGGACAAACTCCCAGTGTCCAGGAATGGGACTGGATTGATCCCCTGTGTCCAGGAATGGGGATGGATGGACTCCCTGGGTCCAGGAATGGGGCTGGACAAACTCCCTGTGTCCAGGAATGGGGATGGATGGACTCCATGTGTTCCCTGTGTCCAGGAATGGGACTGGACAAATTCCCTGTGTCCAGGAATGGCCTTTCCCAGCAGGAATTGCAAAGCCCTGCAGAAATCCCATCACCTTCCCCATCCCTCACCTGGCCCAGCTCCAAAACATTTCCCTGCAAATCCCTTCCCTGACATTCCCCAAATTGCACCAGCAAGGTTTATCCTCCCTCTGCTCCTCCGCTGAAACATTCCAATAACCCTTTTGGGCTGAAAAAGCTGGAATTCGGAATGAGGGAGAGGGAAATCCTGCCTGGATTGAGGCTGTTGTGATTTCCCTGGCAGCAAATCACAGATGACGGGCTCATCACCATCTGCAGGGGCTGCCACAAGCTGCAGTCCCTGTGTGCTTCTGGCTGCTCCAACATCACCGACGCCATCCTCAACGCCCTGGGACAGAACTGCCCACGCCTCCGGTGAGTTTTCCCGGGATTTCCCCCATGGGACACATGGCAGAGAGTCCTGGTGATGCACTCAGGTGGTGTCTGAGCTGTTTCACCCCCAAAGGTTTGCCCAGTTTTTATCCCTGAGCTTTTTCCGGGTGTTTGGAGCAGGATGATGGTGATTTTGAGTTGTCCCCAAGCTCCTGGGATTTAAACTCGAGTGGAAGAGCTCCCAGCGTGGTGCCCACAGGCTCCATGAAGAAAAGTTGGGATTGGGTTACTTCAGTCTTGGGAACTGGGAGAAAAAAATCCCATTTAACCAATGTTGTTTCCTCCCACCACAAGGCTGAACGGGCTTTTCCTGGTGGTTTTGTAGCAGGTGGAATTTGGGCAAAGTGCCAGCCACAGCTTGGTTTTCCTGGGTTTTTTTAAGGTTTTATTTTTAGTAGGATGAGTTTCCTTGGGAAAATGTTGCTAAAATCCAGAAAATGTGCAGAAAAGAAGGACTTTGATTACCTGAGATCCCTGCCAGCCATGTGGCCTCAATGAAATGGCATCAAATGCAACTGGATCAAATCCAGGGAAAAACAGGGACATCAAACAACATCAAACCCACGTCTTCCAGGGAAAAACAACCCCCAGCTGTTCCTTGGGATGTCCCATTTAAGGAATTTGGGTACGAAGTGCACAGAAAGCGGTGTGGAAAGAGGAAGGTAAAATCCAAGATCCATTCCAGTGGTTCCTGTGTTTATGTTCAGCCTCAGAGGATTAAGCTCCATCCTGTGGAATACAAGAGGCACTTTGGGAACATGGCTTTTTTTTTTTTTTTTCCTCCTATAAAGGCAGAAAAATCGGTTCAAACTGTGGAGGGAATCCCTGTGGAGCTGCAGGAGGTGCCAGGAAGTTTTTCTGCTCCCACAGGAACGAGCAGTTCACCCTAAAAGGCTTCAAACTTCTCCCTCGGGGCCTTAAATATTAAATTATTCATGCTCACCTGCCAGGTTTTTGGGAATTACACCTTTTCCATGCTGGGATCTGTCTCTGGGGTGCAACCAGAGGAGTTTTTGCTTTCCAGAACCTTTCCCTCAGGGAGGCTCTGAAGGTTTTTAGGATCACCTCAGTCCAGCACTGGATTATCCCTTCCTGGGTGTCCCTTTTAGCCTGATTCCCTTTTTTCCATGGCCTGTGACTTCCCTCTGGAATGGAAGTGGCTGCTCTGTGCAAATTATCCTCGGCAAACTTTTAGGGATTGCTGGAAGCTTTTCTGGAAACCCTTGGAAAAGCAGCTGACTTGGGAATAAGGCAGCAGGACAGGCTGACCCTCTGGAGAGCAGCTCTGTGGAGAGAGGGACCTGGGAATGCTGGGGGATGATCCATGAGCCAGGAGGGTTGTGGGATCCTGGGGGGCATCAGGAAAAGTGTGGGCAGGGAGAGGATCCTGATCCTGCCCCTCTCCTCGGCCCTGGAATGCTGAGGGCTCCACAGTCCAGGAAGGAGCAGGAGCTGCTGCTCCATGAGGGTCACAAAGGGGATTTGGGATCTGGAGCATCTCTGGGATGAGGAGGAACCACGGGGCTGGGCCTGGTCAGTGTGGGGAGGAGAGGGCAGGGAGGGATCCCATCAATCCATAGAAATATGTCAAATATCCATAGAAACATGTCAAATATCCATAGAAATGTCTCATCTGAGAGGGGATCCCATCAATCCACAGAAATACCTCGTCAATCTGTAGAAATACCTCATCAAACCATAGGAATATCTCAAATATCCATAGGAATATCTCAAATATCCATAGAAATATCTCAAATATCCATAGGAATATCTCAGATATCCATAGAAATATCTCAGACATCCATAGGAATATCTCACATATCCATAGGAATATCTCACATATCCATACAAACATCTCGTGTGAGAGGGTATCTCATCAATCCATAGAAATCTCTCAAGTATCCACACAAATTCCTCAAATATCCATACAAATATCCCATCAATCCACCCAGTTATCTCAATTATCTATAGCAATATCTCATCTGAGAGGGGATCCCCCTAATCCATACAAAACCCCTCCCAATCCATACAAAAACCCCACCAATGCATACAAATATCCCATAAATCCATACAAATATCCCATAAATCCATACAAAACCCTCCAAATCCATACAAATATCCCCCAATCCATACAAAACCCCCCAATCCATACAAATATCCCCCAATCCATACAAATATCCCATAAATCCATACAAATACCCCCCAATCCATACAAATATCCCCCCCAATCCATACAAATATCCCCCCAATCCATACAAAAACCTCCCCAATCCATACAAATATCCCATAAATCCATATAAATATCCCCCCAATCCATACAAATACCCCTGAATCCATACAAACCCCCCCCAATCCATACAAATATCCCATAAATCCATACAAATATCCCCCCAGTCCATACAAAACCCCCCCAATCCATACAGATATCCCATAAATCCATACAAATATCCCCCCAATCCATACAAATACCCCTGAATCCATACAAAACCCCCCCCAATCCATACAAATATCCCACCAATCCATATAAATGTCCCATAAATCCATATAAATATCCCACCAATCCATACAAATATCCCCCAATCCATACAAAACCCCCCCAATCCATACAAATATCCCATAAATCCATACAAAACCCCCCAATCCATACAAATATCCCATAAATCCATATAAATATCCCCCCAATCCATACAAATACCCCCAAATCCATACCAAAACCCCCCAAATCCATAAAATATCCCATAAATCCATACAAATATCCCATAAATCCATACAAATATCCCCCAAATCCATTCCAAAACCCCCCAAATCCATACAAATATCCCATAAAACCATACAAATACCCCCCCCCCATCCATACAAATCCCTCCAAGGGGTGCCAGACAATGGTGCCAGACCCTTTCCAGAGGTGCCCAGTGCCAGGATGAGGAGCAGCGTCCAGAAACTCAACCGGAACAAATCCCACCCCAAATTCCAGAGGAGCAATTCCTTCCCATGAAGGTGTCAGATCCCAGAGCAGCTCCAGGAGCGTGTGGAGTGTCCCTGTCTGGAGCCATTCCCGTGTCCCCTGCTCCGAGTGACCCTCCCTGGGCAGGGGGTTGGATTTGGGGGGGGTCTCCAGAGGTCATTCCCAGCCTTTTCTTGGGATTCTGGGGCTCCACCACGGCTCTGTTTCCTTGTGTCCTGCAGAATATTGGAAGTGGCGAGGTGTTCCCAGCTGACCGACGTGGGCTTCACCACCCTGGCCAGGGTAAGAGCCCCCCAGCCCTGCTTCCCTCTGCTGCTTTTCCTTCCTTTTCGTGGCAGAACCAAAAAACCAACCCAGTAAGATTTGGGAAAATGTTTGATCTGGAGCTTGAAGGTCCAGAAATGTGGTTTTATGGAATTTTTGGCACGGTCCTGGCTCGCACACCTGGCAGGATTTGCATCCAAGCCACAGGAAATGTTGAATATTTTTGTTGGGTTTCTGCAAGTGACTTGAAATTTAACTCCCTTTACCCTCCATGGATAAAAAACCCCTTCAAATGAGTGAAATTTCCTTTATTCTTCAGAAAGAAGCAGCAGACTTTCCCTGCAGTTGTGATATTTCATGGAGAAGCCCCTGAATTTTTAAAGCAAATTGTCTTTGTGGTGGTTAATTTCTATTTATAATTATATTTTTATTTCTTATTTATTTTGGGGGGGGGGTTTAATTTATTTTATATTTGTGTTTATATTTATAATATTTATAATACTATAGTTGTATTATTATGTTTCTATTTTTGTTTATATTTTTATTTATATTATTGTGTTTATATTTCTAATATTTCTAATATTTATATTTGTAATATTTATATTAGATAATATTATATATTTATATTTCTAATATTTATATGATATAATATTGTATTTGTTTTATATTCTAATATTTATATGATATAATATTATATTTATTTTCTATTTCTATTTCTATTTATTATATTTATCTTTATAAATTTATGTTTGTGTTTATATTTATGTTTTTAATTATATTACTGTATTGATATTATTTGTATTTATATTTCTATTTTAAAATATTTTTATTTATTCATATTCATATTTCTATTAATTCTATTTATATTTATATTAAAATATATTTATAGATATATATTTTTATATTTATATGCTTATATTTATATTTATTTATATATATTTATTTATATTTATATTTATATTTATATTTATATTTATATTTATATTTATATTTATATTTACATTTATTTGCTGTCTGAACTTTACACTCACCGTGGGTGTTTGGAATTCTCTTTATTCCCAGAACTGCCATGAGCTTGAAAAAATGGATCTGGAAGAATGTGTCCAGGTAGGAAATGCCACCTTGGGCTGTTTCTCTTGCAGCAGTGAGGAAAATTGGTGGAAAATTGGGAAATTGTCTCCAAATCAGAACTTAATGTGGAATCCTGAGCAGGAGGAGTGGCTGGATTTGGAGGGGAAAATGTTGGGAATGATGTTTTATCCTTGGTTTGGATTCCATGGTAACGGTGCTGTAAATAAAAAATGTTTAATGGTGAGAGATGCCAGCTCAAATAATGGATTTGTGAGGGAAAATCCCAGAGAAAAATCCTATATTGCTAAAAATAATGGGAGTTTCTCCCGTTCTGGAAAACCACGGGCAGACTGTGGAACAGCAGTGATTTTGGGGGATTGAAATCCAAGTGGGCTGCAGCATTTACAGGGAAAAGGGTGGAATTGACTCAAAATTCCATGAAAAAACCTCCAAGGCTGGGGATGGATTGGAAACTGATTGAGCCTGGGACAGGGGGAACGGGGTTGTGCTTCCTGGGAACAGCTTGACCCCGGTGTCCTGCACTTCCTGGGCAGCAATTTGGGAGATGCCAGCGGGAATGACCCCAGCCCAGGCAGGAAGGGATTGGGAATTAACCCTAAAAAGGAAGAAGCAAAGCTGGGCCACGGCACAAATCCATCCCAGGCAGCTCCCTGGGGGGTTGGGATTAGGAACCGTTCTGTGGGATTCCTTCTTCCTGAGGAAACCCAGGAACAAATGGGTGTTAGGAGGGAATCTGAGCCCTCCTTGTCCTTCCAGAGGCAAAGTTTGGGGACACATTTAGGAGCTGATTTCAGCTCCTTCAGGAGCTTAAAAACAATCCAGTGATGCCTCTGCATCCCAGTTCTCCAAGGGCAGGAGATGGTTTCCATGAGGAGATGGATTCCTGAGGGGCTCAGGAGGGGAAATCTCATGGATTAGGGAAAATCCTGCAGTTTTGCTTCAGTTGGCGGGGGGGGGGGGGAACAAAATCCTTGTGCCCAGCACCAGCATGAAAGGGTTTTTCCTTCTTTTCCAGATAACAGACAGTACACTAATCCAGCTTTCCATACACTGTCCACGGCTCCAGGTCCTGGTGAGTATTCCAAGGGACACTTCCAGCATTTTCTTTCTCCAAACAAAGGGATTTTAAACACTCCCTGACTTCACAGCTGGAAGGATTCTGCTGGGAACCTGACCCTGAGGAACCTCGTGTCCCTCCCCTGCTGCTCGCAGGAATCCCACGCCAGCCACCCGCAGCGGCCTGGAAAAGGGTTCTGGGGATTCTCCCAGGAGCAGAATTCCAAGGGGAATCTGCCTGCACAGGAGCTGTCAGTCTGTCTGTGGGAGAGGATCCTGCAGGGCAGCCAGGAGCTGGAATGGCTCTGGGAAGCTGCATTCCTTTGGGGCTGAAATCTCTGGGAATTTGGTCTCTGTCACCTCTGGGTTTGTGCCGTGAGGGATCCTGTCCTGGGAGCTGTGGGAATGTGGGGTCTCCAGTGCAGTCATCCCTCAGCAAAGCTGATTCCAGCTCGTGGCTCAGGCCCTGCTTCCTCCTCGAGGATTTTCCAGCTGAATCCCCCCGAAATTCCACACCAAGGGGGGGCCACCGTGTTCCTGCTGCTTCTTGGACCCAGGGCCAGGTCCTTCCCACAGTGGGTGAGGCCAGAGGTGTCCCAAAGGTGGGTTCTTGGATAGCACAGGTGTCCTGGAATTTCTGTGCCACCCTGTGGGTCTCATCCCTCAGAACTGCCTTCCCCTGGAATCATGGAATGGTTTGGGTTGGAAGGGACCTTAAGGATCATCCTGTTCCCATGGGCAGGGACACCTTCCTCTGTCCCAGGGTGCTCCAAGCTCCATCCAACCTGGCCTCTGACACTTCCAGGGATGGGGCAACAGGGCCAGGGCCTCCCCACCCTCCCATGGAGGGATTTTCCCACTCCAGCTGGAAGTTTTCCCCTTGGAAGCACGTCAGAAACCCACAGAACCCAGTGGCTCCAGTGCAAGGAGTGAGCACAGACCAACCCAGACCCACCAACCATGGACCATCCTCTCCTGTCCCCAGCGAGGTTCTGGCTGGTTTTTGGGGATGTCAGGAGCTGGGTTTAACCCCTCTGTTTGGGGACAGAGTTTATCCCACTGCGAGCTGATCACGGACGACGGGATCCGTCACCTGGGGAACGGCGCCTGCGCCCACGACCGCCTGGAGGTGATCGAGCTGGACAACTGCCCCCTGATCACCGACGCCTCCCTGGAGCACCTCAAGAGCTGCCACAGCCTGGAGAGGATAGAACTGTACGACTGCCAGCAGATCACACGGGCTGGGATCAAGAGACTCAGGGTGAGCAGGGACAGGGAAGCGCTGGGAGATCCCGAGGGTTTATCCATAGGGAGGAGGAGCTGGCAGAGCCCCCATCAGCTGGTGCTCCTTCTCAAAGGAGTTGTGAGAACCGTCAGCGGTGGATTTGGAGTCACAGAAACCTGGAGTGGTTTGGGTTGGACACCTTCCACTATCCCAGGGTGCTCCAACCAGGCCTTGGGCACTGCCAGGGATGCAGGGGCAGCCACAGCTGCTCTGGGCAGCCTGTGCCAGGGCCTCAGCCCCCTCACAGGGAAGGATTCCTTCCCAGTTTCCCCTTTCTCCAGGCGTAAATGAAGAGCAATAACATTTTCTCTGCCCAGAGAATATGGATCTGCAAAGTTACATCTTAAAAATTATGGAATCTTTGGGTGGTTTGGGTTGGGAGGACCTTAAAGCCCCATCCAGTGCTGTGGGGCAGGGACCTCCCACTATCCCAGGGTGCTCCAAGCCCCATCCAGCCTGCCCTTGGACACTCCCAGGGATGGAGATGTTTTGTTCCCCACGACCTCCCAGTGAATGGGATGGGAGGAGCCTCACTCCCCCTTCCCTGAACCCACCCATTCCCCGTCACTTCTGGCCGTGCCTGCTCCGGGAGCTCAGGGCGTGTCCCTGACCCATTCCCTGCCCTTCCCTGTGTTTCCCATTCCAGACCCACCTGCCCAACATCAAAGTCCACGCCTACTTCGCCCCGGTGACCCCCCCGCCCTCGGTGGGCGGCAGCCGACAGCGCTTCTGCAGATGCTGCATCATCCTATGACACTGGAACCTCGTCCCGGCAAACTGAGGCTGGAACCACGCCCGTGGAATTCCGGGGGACACCAGAACCTTCGAGGAAAGCGATCCCAGTGTCATTTGCGAGGGCCAGTGAGCAGGGCTGGGGTGCCCTGTAGCCACCCACACACCCCCCTGTGATCCCACCTGTCCCAGCGGGATGAGGGACTCGGGATGGGAGCTGGAGCTGTGCCGGCTTTTCTCTAGGTGGATTGGCCTAATCCTGAACCATTCCTGCTGGGCACCCCGGGGAAACCCCTGTGGGAAGGAGGGGAGGGCTCCCAACTGGAGTGACTGATGCTGCTGGTGAGGTTGGAAAAAGGAACTGAGGTCCTTGGAAGTGGGGAGAGGGGAGAGGAGAGGAACACGCTTTAACCCCGCAGCCGTTGGCCGGAAGGAAAAATCCCAACAAACCTGAAATCCCCGAGTTTTATGTCCGTTTTTCAGTGAGGGAATGAAACAGCAGCTGCTGAGCCATGATTTACCAGGGATCCTGGATTCCCCTGTGATCCCAGATCTCCCTGTGATCCAGGATTTCCCTGTGGTCCAGGATTCCCCCGCACTTCCCTGCTCCCACCCTGAGCATGCTCCTGTGGAAGCTCATCTCTCCAGTGTCCGTGGCATCCAGCTCAGAGGCTTCCCGGATTCTTCCCAAATTGTTGTGATAGAGCTTGGAATCTCTAATGCCACATTTTTTACCCTCTCCACATCCTACTTTTTTTTCTTTTTTTTTTTCCTTTTTTCTTTTTTTTTCCTTTTTTTTCCCTTTTTTCCTTCTTTTTTCTTTTTTTTCCCCTTTTTTCTTTTTTTTTCTTTTTTCCCTTTTTTCTTTTTTTTTCTTTTTTTCCCTTTTTTTTCTTTATTTTTTTCCTTTTTTTTCCCCGTTTTCTTTTTTTTAAATTTTTTTTTCCCCCAAATTTCTGCTTCAGTCATTTCTTGAAATTTCCCAGCCCAAAGCGACAATTCCATAAGGAATTTTTTCCCGTGAGAAGCCCGAGCCTGTGTTGAGCTGCCAGGAAGATTTTTAAGGAGCACAGGGAGCTGCACCCCAGGCTGGGCTCTCCTGGGCTTATTGGCCTGGGTGATCAGGGATTGGGTGTCCAAATTAATCCCAATTCCAGGTTTTATCCCGATGACAAGGATAAATTCTCCATACAGGGAATGATATATATTCAGATATATAATTCTCCGTACAGGGAGAACGTTCTAGTCCGTGTTCCAGCGACTGGGAGTTCCCTCCTCCTGTCCTTTCCCTCCATCCCTTCATTTTATCCCCAAGGAAAAGCAAAGTAGAGGTTTTTGCTTTGTTGCCCTGGTGAAGAATTAAGGATTCCCTGTCGGAGCAGCTCTGGGATCCACCCTCGCTCCCCGTGAGCGCTGGGGCCCTTCCCGCCCTCCCCACCTTCCACAGGTAAGTGTGGTGCCCTGGAAGGACCCCCAGGATGGGGTTTGGATGTGCCAGGCCCAGCTCTGGGGGAGGGGGGGGGGGTGGTCAGTGGCTGCTCTTTTTGGGAACGTTTCAGGCAAAATCGGCGCAGGTGCTCCAGGGGAGCCCGGACTGACCGAATTCCAGGGGCCCAGAGTGGAACTGCTGGGCAGATCCCAAGGGTTTAACGGGGCAGGATTGCTCAGAGCCGGGCAGGTCCGTGGGAGCTGTGTCCGTCATTCCCGCTGTCCGTGGAGGGAGCTCACGGATCCGTGCCCACGGACGCGCCCGGGAGCGAGGCTGGAGCGAGGACTTGGGTTCCCCTCGGTGCTGAGGAACCTCCTGCAGGGGGAAGAGCAGGTGCAGCACTGGGAGTGGCTGCTTTAGGGGCTGGGGGGCGGTGTTTTTCCACCAGGAATTCCAAGGACAATGCGCTGTTCCCAGCAGGAGGGTCCCGGCTGCCCCCGGAGCTGCACCCCTTGCTCTCCCCCAGCCCCCCCAGTCTGTGCTCACGCTCTGCTGGGAGCGACTCCAGGCTGCTGTGGTTAAAAGGATACTGTCAATGCCCTCCTGTAGGTGGCTTTTAATCCCTTATATTTATTCAAATCCTCTTTAGCGCTGTGGATTCTCCCCCTCTCCTCGGGCGCCTTCATTTCCAGAACTTTCTCCAGGTTTCGGGGTGGCAGAAGATGGTGGTGACAGACTGGACGGGCGAGGGGTCACCCGGCAATCACAGGATTTGCACAACTCGGGGAAAAACAAACAAACAAACAAAAAACACTTTTGTTTCGTTCATACTGTGGCAGGGGAGAGCGAAAAGCGGGATTTTGGAGCCAGGGCTGACTGATCCCTTTGTAACAGAGCCGAGTTTTCCAGGGAAAACTCCGGAACACAGAACCCAAAGCAATTTATTTTCTGTTTGCAGACCAGGGTGACAGCATTAAGGTAGCTCAAACTTCTTGACAGTGTCCTTTTAAGTCAATTATCCGTCTTCAAATGGACTCTTCCTGATGTTTATATTTATAAATACCAATAAACACCATTTTCCAAGCCGTGTCTCGCTGGGGGAATCACTTTGTAGGGGAAAATCCACCTCCTGTGTGGGGCAGCTCCCGAGGGGGGGTTTTAGGGTGCTCCCAGTGTTTGCATGGAGTCATGGAATGGTTTGGGGTGGAAAGACCTCAGAGTTTATCCAGTTCCCCCCTGCCATGGGCAGGGACCCCTTTCGTAGCCCCGGATGCTCCGAGCCCTGTCCTTTCCTGGGATCCTTCCCAGCTGGGAGCTGGTGCCCAAAATGTGGAGGAATTGCTCCATCCTGGGGTTTTTGAGGTGTAAATGGAGTTCTGCACAGAGCCAGCCCTGGATGAGGATCCCATCCCATTTCCAAGCTCCCTCCCTGTGCCAAATCCTGGTCTCCAACCTCTCCTGGGCTGGGTGGGGCGGCTCCTTGGAGTTCATCCCCGGAGCTGTTCCCTTGCCTTGGAACCCTCCGTGGTTGTGTCCCCCAGCCGTGCAGCAGAGGCTGGACTGTCCCCACCTCCCAGCAGAGTTTTCCCAGAGCCTGGCTCTGCCTTCCAGCCCAATCCCAGCTGCCCTGGCTTCCAGGTGCCCCCAGACTCCAGGCAGGAGCGGGGACCTCTCCAGGGAAACAGCCCGGGGTGTCCTGGAGTAGAAGATCCTCCAGCGAGGCTGAGCAGAACCAGTGCATCCAAAACTGAGGATTTTCTGGGCTTTGGAGACACAGCAGCACCTTTGGTCCCAATTCTGAGGCTGCTCCCACAGAGGGTGGGGATGGGGCAGGTGGAAGGTGCCGTCCCAGGGGTGGTTTCAAACCAACACATTCCTATTTTCTGCACACCTCTGTAATTCCCTTTGTATTCCCGTTTGATTTTCTCTGTGTTGGTCATGGCTGGCTGCTGCTGTCATGGATTTTGGGACAATTTGGGGTTTTTTGGCAGGATAGGGGTGGATTGGGATCAGTGTGACAAGGTTCTTGGCTACAGTGTCCTGGAAAATGAGGTTTAAAACATCTTGGCCTCTTCTGATGAAGGGTTGTGTGCTTGAGGGGCCTGGGGGGTGTTTGGGGGGGGGGTTATTCCCTTTTGCTTTATTTTCTGGCATCCAGGTCAAGGTTTCTGCCCTCCCTCTGTGCCAAAGCCTGGCAGAGCCTCCTGGGGCCAAAATGATGCAGAAAATCGAGGAGAAGCCACTTTTCAATTCCCAGCTCACTCCGTGCCTTCCCAGCCCCTCATTCCCCCCTGGCCCCTCCAAGGACCCATCCTGGGAGTGTCACCAGCAGGGACATCGCAGTGTCCCCTCACCACCTTGTCTCTGTCCCTGTCCCTGTCCCTGTCCCTGGGCTCTGACTGGCCTCGTGTGGAAGTTTGATTTTTTTACGGGATGAGGGAATCCATCCCCTGCTCCCACCGGTCCCTGTGCCAGCAGTGCCACACCCCGGGCTCTTTGTGCTGCATCCTCTGTCCCCAGAGGTGCAGCTGAGCCCACCCGGGGGTCCCCAGGGGCTGCCCCCTCCTCTATGCAACCCCCCCACATTCCCATCTCCAGCTCTGTCCCCACCCCGCTGCAGGACCCGGCGGTCGGGGGGTCCTCAGGGGTTTTATCACATTTTAACTCGGGGGTCTTCCAGCGGCTGCTCGGTCCGAGGGACCGGACACAGGAGCTGGACCTTGTCATGCCCTCCCTGGGTCTGGGGGACAGAGAGAGCTGGAAAATGTTTAACTGGTGGGGTCTGTGCTTGCCTTGACACTGGGGGTGTAACAACGCCGTTAACTGGAAGTAAACACACGAATATGAGGAGTTACGGTGGCCCTGGTCTGTGTGACCCCGAGCGCCTTCTCTGCGGCGTGGGGACAGAGGGACAGTCGGGAAAGGTGCTGGGACCAAGCTCTGGATCCCCACTGAGTGTTTTTGGGAGGCTCGGGAGTGTTCCCTTCTCCCCTCCAGCGATGGGCCCAGGGCCCCGTGTCCTCCCGTTTGTCCCCCTGTCCTCCCCTTGGCCCCGTGTCCTCCCCTTGTCCCCGTGTCTGTGATGGCAGCGCCGGCCCGGGGCTGTCCCAGGGCCCCCCCAGCTCCTCGCCCGCGTCCTCCGGCTCCTCCCGGCCCTCCCCTTCCTCTCCTGCTCCCGGTTTGTTTATCCCAAACCCGTCCTTTGCCCCACGAGTTCCCTCCCAAGGACGTCCGCGGTCCCGCTCCGCCGGCTCTGCCCGAGCCGGGCTCAGGGAAGGATTCGGTGTTAAAAATAACCCATTCCCGAATGGAATGAGGCGTCACCGGGCTCTGCCGGCTGGGGCTGCCCCGGGCTCGGTGCCGCGGCCGGTTCCGTCCTCACGGGGTGGGACGGGGCTGCTCTGCCGGGGTGTCCCCCGCTCTGTCCACTGCTGGGAACGAGGGGCTGTCCCCGCACCCCAAACCCACCCTGGGGACCCCAAACTCCAGCGGGCGCCGCAGGGACGAGGCCGCGCTCGGGGCCGGTCCCCCGTCCTTTAATACAAAGCGGGGACACGGCGAGGGACACGCGGCGGGTGCGGGGACAGGACGGGTCCCATCCCCTCGGCCCCTGCTCGGGCGGGCCTGGCAGGGACGGAGGGAGGGCTCTGGGGGCTGTGCCAGCCTCGGGCTCCTCTCTCCATCCCCGCTCGGCTCTGGCTCCAGCGGAGATGTCCCTTCCCAGGATGCCGCAGCTCCGGGCCGGGTCCTACCGCAGCAGCAGCTGGAAGCCCTCGGGGCCGGGGGCTGCCGGGGACGCGGCTCAGCCGGGGCCACCGATCGCCCCCTGCCCGGCCCCGCCCGCCCGCGGCCACCGCGGTACCTTTGGCGATCGCCACCACGAAACTGGTCTCGTCCTGGAGGTTCCTGATCATCTGCGGGGCAGAGGGGGGAGCTCGGCGGGGCTGGACCCGAGGGGCCGGGGGGCCGGGACGGCCGCGGGGTCTGTCCCTCCTCCCCGGCTGTCCCCGTGCCCTCACCGCGTCGCTGACGAGGACGTGGATGCCGGCGGGTCCCTGCCGGGAGAGCCGCAGGATCTGTCCCGGGGGCAGCCCCAGCAGCTCCGCCAGCTTCGCGGTGAGCTCGGCCACCGTCAGCTGCTCCAGGTGCAGCTCCTGGTACAGCCCTAGAAAGGGATGGGATGGGGAACAGGGCTGTGAGTGCCCACCCTGCGCTGCCGCACCCCTGAGCCCCCTCCCCGCACCCCTGAGCCCCTCCGCACCTGATCCCGCGTCCTCCGCACCCTCAGCCCCGCCGGGCTCCCGCGCCACGTACAGGGTCAGCCGGGGCCGCGGGCACCTGAGGGGGCAGAGAGGGGTCTGGCGGGGGGCGCAGGGTGAGGCCGAGCCCCACGGAGCCTCACGGGGGTCCCAAAAAAGAGGCACCGGCGCCGCGGGAGCCCCACCTGCCCGCCAGGGCGTGGCACAGGCGGATGCCGTCGGGGGCTCCGCAGATCTGGATCAGGTCCCTGCGGGAGAGCTTCAGCAGATCGGCGCCTGCGGACACGGGGGCTCAGGGGGTGCAGGAGGGGGGCCTGGCTCTGCCCCCCGCCCCGGCCCGGGGTCTCACCGCTGAAGTTGGCGAAGACGCGGGCGCAGGCGGAGAAGCGGCGCCGGAGCAGCCACTGCTGCGTCTCCAGGGGGGATGCGCAGGGGCTCAGCGCCTGTGGGGGCTCAGCGGGGGCTCAGCGGGGCACGACCCAAGCGGGCGCAACCTCAGCCCCTCCTGGGGGGCCGGGGGGGCGGTTCTGGGGCTGCAGCGGCGGCTGCCTCACCTCGCCAGGACTCTCCGCGGGGCCCTCGGCAGCGCAGGCGGGTGACACGCACACCCTGCGGGGGGACCGGGCTCAGCGGGGGACCCCAGCAGTGGAGGGGAGGTCCAGGGGTCCCCACTCACCTCTCGGGGCTCAGCAGCTTGAAGGGGTGCGGGGACGGCAGCCCCGGGGTGCCCGGGGGGCTGTGGGGGGCACCCAGCGCGTCCGGCCACGGGGGGCACTGAGGAGGGAGGGGGGTGATGGGTGCAGGGTCCCGGGGGACCCCCGGCCCACGGGGGGTGCCAGGGCCGGGCCCCACCTCGGCCAGCACGGTGCTCTCGTAGGCCGGCTGGAATTTCTCCCGCTCGGGCGCCGGCTGCTTCTCCACCTTCTCCCGGTCCGTCTTCTGCTTCCTGTCGGCCCCCTTGGGCTGTGCCGGGGGGTGAGGGCGGCCCCGGGACCCCTCGGGACCCCCGCGGGCACCCGCGGACCCTTGGGGTGCTCAGACCCCCCATGCACCCACCCCCCCCCCGGTGCTGCCCCTCGCTCAGAGCCGGATCTCCCGGCAGTGGGGGGGTCACTGGTCACACTGGGGTCACTGTTTCCCCCCCGCCCCCCTATACCTTGAACACCTTGACCAGGCAGCTGGCGGAGTGCAGGTGCTCGGGGGGGTCCCCCTTGCCCCCCGCCCCGAAGGTGTCGATCTGGATTCGGAAGGGGACCCCCTTCTCCCCCCCGTTCTTCCGCAGCGTGAACTCGGTGCTGATGCAGTGAACCTGGGATGGGGGGGGGGACGACAAGAGGGGTCGGTGAGCGCCGTGACCCCCCCAGAGCCCTCCCGAGACCCCCCAAGCCCCGGCCAGGCCTGGCTCCCACCTGCACGAACACGGATGTGCGTCTGCAGGGGTCCCAGAGGAATTCCACCGTGTTGAGCAGCGTGGGGTGGATTTGGGGTTCCAGGATGCCCACGGAGACCGGGATGTCTGCGGGAGGGGGGTCAGCACGGCCCCTGCGGCCCCACCGGGCCCCCCCCCCCCCCAGCCCCGGCACCCACCGATGTCGAGGATCCGGTCGCCCGGGCGGCTCCACCGCCAGCCCTCGAGCTGCTGCTGCTCCGAGTACTGGAGCCGCCGGTCATGGAAAACCACCCGGACCACGCTCTGGACAGGGGTCAGCCACGGCCACGGCTCAGACAGGGGCTGAACCCACGGCCCCACGGGACACTGGGCTGGACTGGGGCTGAGCTGGGGTTGGACTGGGGCTGAGCTGGGGCTGGCCTGGGGTAGGACAGGGACCGAGGCCGAAATGAGACGGAACTGGGGACGCAGATGTGGCTGCACCGAGGCAGAACTGGGACTGGACTTGAACCGAACCTGAGTTGAACTGGGGCTGAACTGGGACCAGCCTGGGGCTGAGATGGGTCCGCACCGGGACCGAACCGGGACTTCAGCCCAGAGCTTTGCCCCGAGGTTCCCCCGCAGCCCGGGGGTCCCCACCCGGCTCACCTTGACCATCCTCCGGCCCTCGGCGGGGTCCCCCCGGGGCGTTCCCATCATGCGGATCTCGTACGACTGCCCTGGGGGAGGGGGTCGGGAGCGGGAGCTGAGCCCTCAGCGGGGGGGGGGGGGGTCCCTCCTCCCCGGCGCCCCCAGACTCACCCTGGTTGAGGTAGGTGAGGGTCTCCTCGTGGTGCCGCACGGCCGGAGAGGTCGGGGCACACAGGACGTACTGGAACGCCGGGAGCGGCGGCTGCGACGTGGAGATGCCGTTGGGCTCCTCCTGCTTCAGGTAGGGCAGAACGGGGGGGTCCCTGCGGGAAAACACCCCCAGGAAAGGGTGGGCTCTCGGCCGTGCCTCAGTTTCCCCAAACCTGGTGGATTTGGGGGGGGTTCGGGGGGTACCTGAGCACCCCGGAGCTGGGCAGGGGGTACATGTCCCCAGGGCTGGACCAGTAGTGGTCGGGTTGGCCGTGCCAGAAGAGCATGGTGGGGGCAGCAGGGGGGGGGACACCCCGCAGCCAGACGGTGACAGCAGACAGGGACAGGTGGGTGGCCCCGCCCCCAGTTTTATAGGCACGGGGAGGGGTGATGTCAGCGGGGTTGGGCCCAGTTTGGCCCAGTTGGGACCAGTTTGGGGTGTTGACAGTAAATACTGGGAGGGGGGGCAGCGTTTGTTGTCAATACAATGGGGGGGGACAGCGAGGACTCCATGGGGGCTCCTCCCGTCCCTTTGTCCCATCCAAGACCCGCCCCCTGCTGTGTCATGTCACCACCCCCATTTTAATCCCTTTAATTTCTGCCAGATTTGGCTCATTTTGGGCAGAAAATGGGTGTTTGCAGAGCCCCTCCAGGGGTTAAGGCGGGGGGGGGGGTTGGGTGCTGTGTCCCCCCCTTGGGTGTTGGGGTTGTCACATTTGGGGGGGGGTCTGTGGGTGGTCCCTGGTGCAAATTGGGGGGGTCTGTGGGTGCTGTCCCCCCTCACGGTGACACTGGGACAAGACACAGGGGGTGTCACACATGGGGGGCACCCCCCAGCCCTGTCCCAGGTGGTCCCATCACTGTGAGGAGGTGGGAGGGTCTCAGCTCCATTTCCTGGGGGGGGGGAAGGACCCTCCCCAGCTCATTGAACGCCCCCAGGTGGGCTCAGGACAGGCCGTGTCCCTCTGTCCATCTGTCCAGCCATTCCCAGGGTGGGATGGGGCTGGCAAGGAGCTGCTGGGGGAGTTTAGGGTGGGTCTGAACCCAGCTCTGGGGGTTCCCTGGTGAGAGCTCCGGCCCCTCCCAGCCCTGGGTCCTTCCCCTCTGGGGGTGCTGAGGCCCCCAAATCCTTCCCCAGACCCTCAGCTCCTCCTCTGGGGAGGTTCAGGAGGGTCCCTGCCCGAGCCGCTCCTGTCCCTGTGCCGGGGCTGTGGGAAAGGGCCCCAAATTTTCAGCAATTCCCTGTTCCCTCCCCGCTGCAGACACAGAGACTCGGCAGGAAGACTCCAGGATGTTTTATTGGATGCCTGGGGATGGAGAACACTCGGGGCAGGGGACAGCCCGTGGTCACTTCTTGGCCTCCTCCTCCTTGGAGAGGGTTTTGATGATCTCCTCCTTCTTGGCCTGCAGCCGCTCCTCCCGGCGCTTCCGCGCCTCCTTGGTCTTGGAGCGCCGCGCTTCCGCCTGGTCCCTGTGGGATTGGGGGGTCAGGGGTGCTCCAGGAGCACCTGAACAGCCTCACAACAGCCCCAGCACTGTCCCCGATCTCCCTGGGGTCCTGCTGTCCCACACCAGCACCGCCCCACGATCCCACCGCATCCCGGGGTTTTCCATTCACTCCGGCCCAGGAGGAGCCCAGCTCCCGCCTGGGGCCGTTTTAGGGCCACGAGTCCTTGCTGAAGCCCAGAATGAAGACATTCAGCATTTCCCCCCCCAAGGACACAGCGGGATTTAGCAATCCCTGCCCTCTCCTGGTCAATCATTCACCCACTCCAGCAGCTGATCAGGAATTTCCCAGTTCCCACCTCTCTGAGCACTAAAACCCTCGGAGAAACACAAAACTCCGCCACAATCCCACATTTCTCCACCCCCAGCCAGCGCTGCCCAGTTTGGGATTGATCCCTCCCAGAATGACCCGTGGGGGGAATTATTCCTGACAAACCCCCCCCTGCCCAGGGCACCACTTACGCCAGGAGCTTCTTGCGGGCTTTGTCCGCCTTCAGCTTGTGGATGTGCTCCATGAGGATCCGCTTGTTCTTGAACACGTTGCCCTTGACCTTCAGGTAGAGGCTGTGGTACCTGCGGCACAGTGGGGCATCAAACCCCTGCCCAGCTCCCGCCTTCCCGAGGCTGGGAATTGCCGGGATTCCCCAGGGAGGGAGGCAGCACTCACATGTGGCGGTCGATCTTCTTGGACTCGCGGTAGCGGCGCAGCAGCCGCCGCAGGATCCGCATCCGCCGCATCCACGTCACCTTCTCGGGCATGCGGGCGTTGGCCGTGCCCTTCCTCTTGCCTGGATCGGCCCAACGGGGTGAGAACGAGCCCAAACTCCTGCCAGCTCCACCCCACGCTCACCCCCAAAGCCTTTCACCCTCCTCTTAAACCCCCCAAAAAAAAACCCCATCACTGGCCCAACCCGGGGATTTTCTGTCGCTGTGCCGGGACTCTGGGAGGTGATTCCCCAGGGGGAGGGCGCAGCAGGAGCTGTGGGAGATGGGGAATTGCTGCTGCTGCTGCCCGCGGGTGCAGCACTCACCGATGCCCATGTGCCGGCCCTTCCGCCGCGCCAGCGTGTTCTTCCTGCAGCGGGCCCGCGAGTGCACGGTCACGGGCTTGCGGATGATCAGACCATCCTTGATCAGCTTCCGGATCTGCTGCCCTGCAAAAGCGTCCAGCACCTCCTGTGGGACCGCCAGGCCAGCACTGACCCCAATCCCACAGGGATGGGGAGGATCCGACACCGAGGAGAAGGGCAGCGCTCTCCTCAGAGCCCTGCTTTTCCTCCTGTTTCTGCCATGGAATCTCCAACCATCCTGATTCCCTCACTGTTACCTCAGAAGATGCCACCAGGCACCCCCTCAGTGCAAATCCTGAAAATTCCACTTTACAGTACAAAGAAGTTGCTCAAGGGGCTGAATTTTACCTAATCCAAAGGCTGAAACAAATGACTTTGGGAGGTCTTTCCCAGACCCAATGATTTCATCATTCCAAGCCAAGCTCCCTGTTACTGTGCTTCCCAAAAACCTTCTTCCCACACTCCCGGTGGATCCCTGTCCCACAGGGCCCCTCGGCCCAGGGCAGCCCCCCCACGTACGGGAGTTGGCGTTGGCGATCTCGTTGGTCTCATTGGGATCCAGCCACACCTTCTTCTTCCCGCAGCGCAGGACGCTGGAGGCCAGCCTCTTCTGGAGCCGGAGCATACTGGGAGAGGGATGGGCACAGGATCAGGGAGGGGCTGCACCCACCGCAGGGGCCCTACAGCCCCCTCAGGGGACCCTCGCCCTTCTCAGGGCACCCCATCATCCGATTTAGAGAGCCCCTCACCCCCCTTAGGGACCCTGCAACCCTCTCAGGGGACTCTGCCATCCTCCTCATGGAGCTCTATACCCTCCCCTCAGGGACCCTGCAACCCCCTCAGGGGACTCTGCCATCCTCCTCATGGAGCTCTATACCCCCCCTTAGGGACCCTGCAACCCTCTCAGGGGACTCTGCCATCCTCCTCATGGAGCTCTATACCCCCCCTCAGGGACCGTCACCGCCCCAGGGGAACCCGCACCCCTCTGGGAGGGTCCTCACCCCCATCAAGGGACCCTCACCCTCCTCAGGGACCCTCCCCCTCCCCTCAGAGTACCCCTCAGGAGACCCCCTCACCCGGCTCAGGATCCCGCATCCCCCTCAGGACCCTCCAGGACCCCTCAAGGACCCTCACCCCGCCCTCAAGTCCGCGGCCCGAGCTCCCCGGACACGCCGCGCTGCTCCAAGGGGCACATCCAAGGACCGCAGTGCCCGAGACGAGCCAGCCCACCCCGCTCAGCGCTCCCTCCCCTCCCGCCGCACCCCCAGGCCCCCCTCACGGCCCCTCGGCCCCTCAGCGCGGCCATCGCGCCCCCTCCGCCATTTTCCCGCGAGGCCTGAAGAGGCCACGGCCGCCTCACAGCGCCCGGGGCCGCCCCGCAGCACAGCCGGGAGCCAGCCCCGGCTCTTAAGTAACCCCGTAGTCCCCTCCGGTCCCCCCCGGTGCCTCCCGACCGCCGTTATCCCCCAGAACAGCGGGCACAGCCCCGCTCCCACCTCATGGCGGCGGCGCCGGGGCCTGAGAGACGCAGCGCCGGCGCTGACCCCGCCCCCAGCACGCGGCACGTACCACCCCGCCCTCCCCCCCGCGCCCGTCCCCGCGGGCCCGGGGCCGCCCGGAACGCTGTAAATGAGCAACCGCTATGAAATCACCCGTGCTCGCTCATCGGGAGGGCACTCGTGGTGTCGAGACCCACGCGGGACGCGTGGAAGAGACGTGGGTCCTTCCCGGCTTCCCCCCCCCCCGCTGTGGAAGGATGGTACAGCCCGCGCGTGCGTGGCGGGAAGGGCTGGGCGGGGTCTGCGCGTGCGCGGTGGGGGCTGGGGGGGCACGTGGAGGGAGTGGGGGGGGAGTGGGATGGACTGGGATGGACTGGGATGGACTGGGACGGGATATGGGGATGTCCCCGCCCCACTGACGGCGTGGGAAGCGCGGGGCAGAGTGTTCAGGGCTTGTCCCAGCCCCTACTGGGAGAACTGGACTTGTCTAGGGACTAATCTGGCCCATACTGCGAGGACTGGCCGTGTGCTGTGCCTAGACTGGTCTATACTGGGAGGCATGAATCTGTCTTGGGATCAGCCTGGCCTGTGCTGGGAGGTCTGTCCCTGCCCCGGGACCAGCCTGGCCCATACGGGGAAGCCTGGCCCTGTCCTGGCCCCTGCCCATCCCACATTCGCCCTCCTTGGACCTGCAGACACCTGGACAGAGTTCGTCCCTCCCCCTGCCTGGGAAGATGTTGCTTAGGACGAGTTTAACATCAGCTTTGCCACTTCACTTCTCCTAGCAGGGAATGGGATCTCCGTTTTCCCTTCTTTCCCAAGAATTCACCCCAAAGCCGGAGCTGGGGGCTCGGATCCTGCGTTGTTCCAGCTGAGGATCAAGTCCCACCTCTTTTCCAGTGGTTATGGTGCTGCTGGGAAAAGAGAATTCAGGTTTTCCTGGGAAATAACCTCTTGATAGGGCTGGTGAGGGTTGTCAGAGAACATTCCCCCTTCCTGGTATTCCGAGGTCTGGGTGCATCCACGGCACCATTCTGCAGCTGCAAAGCTGAGGCATGGCCAGGCTGGATGATGCTTCCTGCCCCAAAAATGCTCGGAAGGGGCCTGGTGTGACCCAGAAAAGTGCTGGGAACAGATTGCCGAAGGGTTCCAGGAGCAGGGAATTCTCGGGGGGTGATAACGTACAGACTGTGCCCGGCCTAAAAACACAGAGGCGTCTCCATGAGTGAATTCCCGCTTTAAACCAACCCCACGCTCCAAAAACGCCGCTTTGATGTTCCATAATCCCCAAATCCGCCGTTTTGCAGCTGTTTTCCCTCCTTACTTCTGGCTGGGAGCGGCTGGAGAGCTCAAACCCCCCCCAAAACCACCTCGTTACCCCCCAAAATCACCTCGTGAACCCCCGGAACGTGGATGCTGACGATTCCCCCCGGGGATCTGGCGGCCGTGGCGCAGCCGACATATGGCGCGAGCTGAGGAAGCCGCTGCCGACAGATTTTTGGTTCGTTTTCCGAGAAAAACACGGATAAACACAGGCTCTTGCTGTTTAAAAACTGACTCATCATTTTCCTTAAACAAACAGCCAAATCTGGAGGCTCCCGAGGCGGGAGAGGGTTCAGGGGTGGGAATTGCCAGCGCCGCTGGAATCGTTGCCCCGCCAGGCTCCCGGATGGCCACGGGACAATGCCGGTGGCACCCGGGCTGAGCGTGTCCCCGAGCCCTCTGGAAGTGCCACCTCGCGCTTCCCAAGGATCCCGGGAGGAAGAGAGCCACCCGACCCTAAATTTGAGGAGTTGCAGGTAGGGATGCTGCTGCTGCTGCTGCTGCTGCTGCTGCTGCTTGTGGGGGGGGGTCCAAGGAGCTTTGCTGCCCCTCCGTTGGATTGCCGGGAATATCCAGGGATGGATGCTCATGGAGCTTGTCCTGGGAGCAGAGAGGGGGCCCGGGGAGCCGGAGCAGCTCCGGCAGCGGCAAGGAGATGCCGTAATTGTGTTCAAATCCCACGCAGTGCCAGGCGATGGTGCGCTCGCCTCCGCCCCCGGGCAGGATCCCGGCTGGAAGGGCCCCCCCCTCCCCCCCGCCTCTTCTCTGCCCCCCAAAACACCCCTGGGGTCCCCACAGATCCCCCCAGGGATTCCATCTCCAAGTGGGAGAGGTGGGAGGAGCAGGATTGGGGTGGGGGGGGGGGGTAGCTGCAGCCCCAAAGCCGGAGTTTTTCCAGGCACGGGGGGGGGGGGGCTCCGGGATGGGGTCCCTGGGGGGGCCTGGAGCCGCTCGTCCCCTTCCAAAGGTGCCGTCCCTATGGAAGCGTGGCGGCGCTGGTGATGGATGGGGGCCGAGGATGGAAAATGTGGTGTCAGCTGTGCCGGGAGCCGGGGTGGGAGCAGGAAAAGCCCCTCTGGAGCGGGGCCGGGCTGCGGGGTGGGCGCAAAGGAATTCTGAACTTTCCAACAGCCGGCGGAGCGGCAGCGGCGGGGTCAGAGCGGCCGGGGGTGGGGGGGGGGGGGTCGCAACTGGGTCCTGCTGGGGAGGGGGGTCCGGCTCCCCCCTATCCCGGGGTCCCTGCGGGGGCAGGATTGTCCCCAGCGTCCCTGGGGACAGGGGACACCGTCCTGCCTGGCGCACCCTGCCAGGGGAAGGCAGCGGGGTCTGGGGGTCCCTCCGCGTGGCACAGGGGGGGGGGGTCCCCAGGGTGCTCACAGGGGAGGTTTTGGGGGGAAAAGCTGCATTTTTGGGGCAGCCTCGTCCCCAGGAAGCGCTGGATTCCCAGACTGGCAGATCCCGCTCCAGGCGCTGACGTTTGGGGATGGGGGCTGCCCCTGCGTGTTCCCCCTCCCCCCCCCCCGCCCCACCACCACACACAGCCTGGGGTCCTCGTGACCCCCCGGCTCTTTTTGGGGTTCCCCCCCCCCCCCCAGCCCGCAAGGGTAAAGGCTGGGCGGGCAAACAGCGGCCGGCACCCAATTTGGGGAGGGGGGGCACCCTCAGCACCCCCTTTTTTTTTGGGAAGGAGCCGCTGCGGGGGTGCCGTACCTGGGAATGGGGCGGGGGGGGCCGCATTCCCGCATCCCCCATCCCCCCGGGGAGGCGGTGTGGGAGCGGCCGCCCATCCCTCGCCCCCCCTGCGCCATCCCCACTCCTCCTTCCTCCTCCTCCTCCTCCTCCTCCTCCTCCCGCTCCGTCACCGCGGGGGCCAGGCCTGAGCTTCATCGTCATCGTCATCATCTTCCTCTGTGTGGTTCCCCCCCATCCACCCACCCATCCATCCCAAAATCCCGCCGAGCCCGGCGATTCCATGGTGCGGGAAGGCGGCATGGCCCGGACCCCCTACAGCTCCACGCAGGACATCCAGATGGACGTCTTGGACAACGCCGCGCTCCAGGTGACACCCCCGGGAATTTGGGGGGGCGGCAGGGGGGTGTCAGCATCGCCCGCACCCCCGCGCTGAGCGGCGAGAGGGGGGGAGGGAGAGGGCTCATCCCGTGGGATTCCCCCGTGGGGTTGGGGGCAAGAGATGGGGTTCGCCCCTTCCCCCCAAATCCCGACACCCCATAACGGGCTGATCCCCTCCTCTCAGCACCCCCCCGCAAAAAAGGGTGTCTTCCCCATAAGCCTCGGAGAGACCCCAAATCCAGCCCTCCCCCCCCCAGTTTCCCCGTCCCCTGGGCTTTGCCCCCCAAAGTGGGCAGGTGGGGTTTGGGGGGGTGTTGTGCCCACCGGGAAAGTTTTAGGAATTGGGAAAACTCTTGGGGTGCTCCCTCCCCCTCACCCCTTCCCTTGGCTTGTCCCCTCCGGTTTGGGGGGGGAAGAGGGACGCGTCCCTCACTGGTCCCAGAGGGGTGGGGGGCACTGGGGACAGACCCCCCCCTCTCTCCGCACTCTCGGGGAGCGCCAGCCAGGTGGGGTGACGGTTTTTGGGGTGGGGGTCTCAGGGGATGGGGGGAAGAGGGGGGCTCATCACTGAGCCCCAGCCCCGTGGGTGGGATGTGTGTGTGGGGGGGGGGTCCTGGACCTAAAAATACCCAGTGTGGGGACCCCCCACCCCCGGGCTGGGTGGCAGCTGGGCCCAGCTGTCCCTCGGGGACACTGGGGGGGTGACAGCCCCGCTGTCGCCAGCGTTGTCCCCCCTTTTACCCCTCCCCAGAGGGAGGGAGCTGCCTCAGGGGGGGCACTGGGACACCCCCAGCTCCGCCAGCACATCCCAGTAGGAGGGAGCGGGGGTCCCGTGGGGGTGGGTGCCCACGCTGGGGGTGGTCTCGGGCACTGGAGTGGTGGGGGGGGGGGGTGTGGGGGGCTCCCCATTGCTGTCACCCCCCCCAGGGGGGGCTGGTTGGGCTCTGGTTTGACTGGGGGGGGAGGGGGCTGCAGTTTGGGGGCTGCTCCCCCCAACCCGCTCAGCCCCACTGCGTCCCTGCCCGTGGCGTTGGGGGTCGCAGCCCCCTAATAACGCGACCCCCGGGAAGGGGCAGCCGCATCCCATCCCATCCCATCCCATCCCATCCCATCCCATCCCATCCCATCCCATCCCATCCCATCCCATCCCATCCCATCCCATCCCATCCCATCCCCTTCCCGAGCCCCCCGGGAGCTGCAGGGCGGGGGTGGAGGGGGCCGGAGCATCCCCGGCAGCGGGGGCTGGGGGATGGGGGGGGAGGGGTGCAGAGCTTCCCTCCCGAGTTTTGGGGGGAGTTTTGGGGGTCCAACGCTCCCCTGTCGCCCCCTCCCCTATTCCCAGGGCAAGTACAGCAGGCGCAAGAGCCGCTTCAAGCGCTCGGACGGCAGCACCTCGTCCGACACCACCTCCAACAGCTTCGTCCGGCAGGTGAGAGGGGCCCCGGCACTTTTGGGGGGTCCCAGCGGTCCTTTCCCCTTCGGGGACTGAGGTGGGGTCACACCGAGCCGGACCTGGCTGTGCCCTCCCGCCCCTCTCTGCTCTGCCGCGGGTGCTGCAGGGGTGTCCCCCCACCCAAATTGCAGCCCCCCCAGGGGTCCCCCTGCTCCTTTTGGGGTGCCAGGGAGGGGACACAGCCCTGGCACCCCCCAGCTGGCACCAAACCCGCCCTCCCCACCCCTGTGGCTCGGCAGGGCCCCCACCCCCTGCCCGGCACCGGGCTAAATATACCCGGGGCTGAAACCTGAGCCCCCCCCGTGCCCAGCCCTGCGCCCGCCCCGCTCGCCCCCGGCCCTGCCACCATGGAGATCCCCGGCAAAGACCCCGCGGCCCCGGTGAGCGACCCCCGCGGCCCCCCAGGACCCCCTGCCCCCTCCCCTGCCCGCTCTGCCCTCGGCGCAGGGTCCCCCTCGGCTCTGTGGGGTCGGTCCTGGGAGCTGGGGGGGCTCTGTGGGGTGAGGGGGTCGTGCCCGGACTCCGGTGACCCCCCCAAAATCCCCTCCGTGGGGCAGGAGGAGAGGGCAGCTGGGCTGTGCCCCGTGGGTTTTGGGGAGGGGGTCCCCCGGGGGTCCGCAGCCCCATGGCTGGGGGTGGGGGGCTGTGCAGAGGGGCTGAGCGACCCCCAAATCCCCGGTGTTGGGAAAGGCTGGGACGAACCAGGGATGGGGAGCCCCGCAGCCCCGAGGGGCTCTGGTGGGGCTGGGGGCATTTGGGGGGGGTCTGGGGGAGATGTCCCCCACGTCACCCACCCCGCTGGGGCTGGGGCATCCCGTGGGTGTCCCCGCTGTCCCCCCGACCCCCGTCCTGGGGCTGGGGGTTGAGCAGGGGGTCCGCAATCCCACCCCAGCTCCAACCTTGTCCCGGGGTGACCCCGAGTCGCCCCACAGCGCCCTGTCCCCATTGCCCTGGGACCCTGTGGTGGGGACAGCGCTGTCCCCCTGGCCTGCCCTGGCGTGGGGGACACTCGGGGGGGTCCCCGCTGCCTTCCCGGCTCTCGGAGAGGCCCCGGGGAGCGGGATGGGAGCTGGGCCGGTGTCACGTTCCCGGCCGGAGCGGTGGCAACAGCTGCCGTGTGTGTGTGTGCCCCTCTCCTGCCGTGACCCCGGCTCCGGGCAGGACCGGCCCCTGCTCGGGGTGGCTTCTCCAGAGGCTGCGGTGATGGGCACCAGTGGCAGGGTGCTGGGAGGTGGCAGGGCTCCATCGGGGATGGGCTCCCAGCTCTGGGGAGGGGGCACAGGGTGGGCTGAGCCCCCTCCCCGCTGCCGCAGGGCTCGGCTGAGTCCTACACCAGCCGCCCCTCGGACTCGGATGTGTCGCTGGAGGAGGACCGCGAGGCGCTGCGCAAGGAGGCCGAGCGCCAGGCCATGGCACAGCTGGAGAAAGCCAAGGTGGGACAGCCGGGATGGAGCCCCCCCGGCACCCCCTGCGCCCCATCCCTGCCGTATCCCACCCTCTGGAGCCATCCACTGGGAAGGCAGTGGGGTCTGCCGGGCGGAACTGGGAGCCTGGGTTCTCACCTTGGCTGAGTGTCCATTGCGCTGTGGGGGTAATTAGCTAATGAGCCCCTCATTAGCTGCTGGCCGGGGTTGTGGCCGCTCCCCAGCCGTGGCTCTGGTGAGGAGCTGAGCCTGGCTGGTGACACCAGCACCGGCACCTGCCTGGCCAGGGTGGGGTGAGGGGGGTGGAATCTCCCTGTTTTGGGGTGGCAGGGAGTGGAATGTCCCCATTTTGGGATGGCAGGGGTTGGGATCTCGCTGTTTTGGGGTGGCAGGGGTTGGGATCCCCCTGTTTTGGAGTGGCAGGGGTTGGGATCTCGCTGTTTTGGGGTGGCAGGGGTTGGGATCTCGCTGTTTTGGGGTGGCAGGGAGTGGAATGTCCCCATTTTGGGGTGGCAGGGGTTGGGATCTCACTGTTTTGGGGTGGCAGGGGTTGGGATCCCCCTGTTTTGGGGTGGCAGGGGTTGGGATCTCACTGTTTTGGGGTGGCAGGGAGTGGAACGTCCCCGTTTTGGGGTGTCAGGGGTTGGGATCTTGCTGTTTTGGGGTGGCAGGGAGTGGAATGTCCCCGTTTTGGGGTGTCAGGGGTTGGGATCCCCCTGTTTTGGGGTGGCAGGGGTTGGGATCCCCCTGTTTTGGAGTGGCGGGGGTTGGGATCTCGCTGTTTTGGGGTGGCAGGGGTTGGGATCCCCCTGTTTTGGAGTGGCAGGGGTTGGGATCTCGCTGTTTTGGGGTGGCAGGGAGTGGAACGTCCCCGTTTTGGGGCGGGGGCAGCTGCCGACCCCTCTCCCGTTGGCAGACGAAGCCGGTGGCGTTCGCCGTGCGCACCAACGTGGGCTACAACCCTTCGGCCACCGACGACGTGCCGGTGCAGGGCATGGCCATCTGCTTCGAGCCCAAGGACTTCCTGCACATCAAGGAGGTGGGAGCGGGCTGGGGGGGGGGGGCCGGGGGGCAGCGCTGGGGTGGGTGTGGGGCGGTTTTAAGGTGTTTCTCCCCTCTCCCCCCTTCCCTGGAGCAGAAGTACAACAACGACTGGTGGATCGGGCGGCTGGTGAAGGAGGGCTGCGAGGTGGGCTTCATCCCCAGCCCTGTCAAGCTGGAGAACATGCGGCTGCTGCAGGAGCAGAAGATGAGGCAGAACCGCCTGAGCTCGAGGTGAGGCTCACCCCGACCCCCCCGACCCCCTCCCGCAGCTCTCCCCGGACCCCCCCAATCCATCCCACCCTCACCCCTCTCTCCGTGCTTCTCCCACGCAGCAAATCGGGCGACAACTCCAGCTCCAGCCTGGGCGATGTGGTGACGGGGACCCGCCGGCCAACCCCCCCGGCCAGCGGTAAGAGTGTCCCGGGTCCCCCCGGCCCCGGCAGGTCCAGCCTGGGGGTCCTTCCCCCACCTCCCCACGGGTGATCCCCCTTCGTCCCCTCCGCCCCGGGTGCAGGCAGGGTGACCCCGCTTCCCCCGGGACCTCTCTCCTCTGCTCCTCCTCTTCCAGCCCCACCACCCCTTCACCCTTCCCAGCCTCCCCATCTCCATTCCCCCCCCCCCCCCCCCTTCTTCCATCGCCATTATCGCTCTTCTTCTCTCCCTGCCCTCTCCCGGCTCCGGCCGTCCCCAGGTGGCCTGGACATGCCTAGCTTTGCCTTTGATCCCGATGAGTTAGAGGAGGAGGAGGCCATGGAGACCCAGCGCTCCCCTAAGAGTAGCGTGAGCAGTGTCACCACCCCCCCCGCCCACAACAAGCGCATCCCCTTCTTTAGGAAGGTAACGGCCCCCGCCGGCCCCGCCTCGCCTGCTGCACCCGCTGCCTGCCCTAACACTGCCGGGGGGCTGGGGGCACCCACGGGGGCTGGGGCCACCCCACGGGGGCTGGGGGCAAGCGCTGCCCCGGCACAGGGTGAGCCCTGCAGCCAGGGGTCAGTGCGGGGCTGACCCCCCCCCTGTTGTCAATGGGATGGATCAGTCCGTGGCTGCGTCCCCCCCATGGACCGTGGGATGGATTCATCTATGGGTATATCCCCCCTGTGGACCGTGGGATGGATCAGTCCGTGGCTGCATCCTCCCTGTGGACCGTGGGATGGATCAGTCCGTGGCTGCGTCCCCCCTGTTGTCAATGGGATGGGTCAGTCCGTGGCTGCATCCCCCCCATAGTCCATGGGATGGATCGGTCCGTGGTTGCATCCCCCCTGTGGACCGTGGGATGGATCAGTCCGTGGTTGCATCCCCCCCGTGGGCCATGGGATGGATCAGTCCGTGGCTGCATCCCCCCTGTGGACCGTGGGATGGATCAGTCCGTGGCTGCATTCCCCCCTATGGACCGTGGGATGGATCAGTCCGTGGCTGCGTCCCCCCCATGGTCCATGGGATGGATCAGTCCGTGGTTGCATCCCCCCCGTGGGCCATGGGATGGATCGGTCCGTGGTTGCATCCCCCCCGTGGGCCATGGGATGGATCGGTCCGTGGTTGCATCCCCCCCGTGGGCCATGGGATGGATCAGTCCGTGGCTGCATCCCCCCTGTTGTCAATGGGATGGATCAGTCCGTGGCTGCGTCCCCCCCATGGACCGTGGGATGGATTCATCTATGGGTATATCCCCCCTATGGACCATGGGATGGATCAGTCCGTGGTTGCATCCCCCCCGTGGGCCATGGGATGGATCAGTCCGTGGCTGCATCCCCCCCGTGGGCCATGGGATGGATCAATCCCCTGTGATCCGTGGGATGGATCCATCCAATCCATCCATGGTGACACTCCCCCGTGATCCCCGGGATGGATCAGTCCGTGGCTGTGATCCCCCCCCTGTCCATAGGATGGATCAGCCCGTGCCCCCCCTCCCGGTCGCCTCCCCCCCGCAGTGTGCGCATGGTGTGTTCCAGCACGGCCGGTGTCTCACCCCCCCCGCGACTGAGAATGGACCATTCCTCCCCCCCAAACTGGGCACAAGCTGGGGGGGGTTCGGGCGCAACCACAACGCAGGACGGGGGGGGAGGGGGTCTGCAGGGACTTCTGGGGCAAGCAGGCCTGGGGCGGGGGGGGTCCCAGCTGCCCCCCAAGCCCTGCAGAGCCCCCGCTGGCCCCCAGAGCTGCCCCAGAGTGGGCGATGCCTCGTGTGTGACTGTCCCCGGGGCACCCCCGGCTCACACAGGTGTCACCTGGGGCACCCCTCGGGTCATACACACGGCTCTGGGGCATGGCCGGGGCCACACACGTGTCCTTTGGGCACCCTGTGGATCCCACATGTGTCCCCTGGGTCACCTCTGGGTCACACACGTGTGTCACTGGGTCACACACGTGTCCTTTGGGCACCCTGTGGATCCCACATGTGTCCCCTGGGTCACCTCTGGGTCACACACGTGTGTCCCTGGGTCACACACGTGTCCTTTGGGCACCCTGTGGATCCCACACGTGTCCCCTGGGTCACCTTTGGGTCACACATGTGTGTCACTGGGTCACACATGTGTCCTTTGGGCACCCTGTGGATCACACATGTGTCCCCTGGGTCACCTTTGGGTCACACACGTGTCCCTGGGTCACCTCTGGGTCACACATGTGTGTCACTGGGTCACACACGTGTCCCTTGGGGCACCCCACGGATCACACACGCGTCCCCTGGGCCACCTCTGGGTCACACACGTGTGTCCCTGGGTCACCTTTGGGTCACACATGTGTCCTTTGGGCACCCTGTGGATCCCACACGTGTCCCCTGGGTCACTTTTGGGTCACACACGTGTGTCCCTGGGTCACACACGTGTCCCCTGGGTCACCTTTGGGTCACACACGTGTGTCCCTGGGTCACACACGTGTCCTTTGGGCACCCTGTGGATCCCACACGTGTCCCCTGGGTCACCTTTGGGTCACACATGTGTCCCCTGGGCCACCTTTGGGTCACAGACGTGTCCCTGGCTCAGCCTCCAGGTCACATGTGTGTCCTTGGGGTGCCCTGGAGGGTCACGCCCGTGTCCCTGGCTCATCCCTTGGGTCACGCCCGTGTCCCTGGCTCACCCCGGGGGTCACGCCCGTGTCCCTGGCTCATCCCTTGGGTCACGCCCGTGTCCCTGGCTCACCCCGGGGGTCACGCCCGTGTCCCCGCGCCCCCCGGTGCCCCGTGCCCGCGGGTAACACGCATGCCTTGTTTGTCTCCTCTCGCCCCCCGGCCCCCGCGGCCCCCCGGGACGTAGCGAAGCAGAAGCAGAAGTCGGTGAGTAGCGCCAGGACCCCCGGGAGGGCCCGCGGGATGGGGCTGGGAGGTGCCCCCTGCTTGCAGCCCCCCCCCACCCCTCCTGCCCCCCCAAAAACCCCAGAGCTGCCCCCGCGGGGGCGAAGCCGAGCGTGCCCCGTGTCCCCCTCCCCTGGCCCTGGTGACGCCCGGCTCTGTCCCCAGACCGAGCACGTGCCCCCGTACGACGTGGTGCCCTCCATGCGCCCCATCATCCTCGTGGGGCCGTCGCTGAAGGGCTACGAGGTGAGCAGTGGGGCACGGGGGGAGCGCTCGGGGGGCTCGGGGGGGGGACCCCAGCCCCACGTTGTCCCTCTGGCCCTGCTGTCCCCCCCCCTTCCCCAGGTCACGGACATGATGCAGAAGGCGCTGTTTGACTTCCTGAAGCATCGCTTTGATGGCAGGTGAGGGGGGGCTGCATGGCCGGGGACCCCCAAACCCGTGAGGGGACCCCTAAACCCACAGAGGGACCTCTAAATCCATGTGCAGAGCTGTAACCCCATAGAGGGAACCCCGAACCCACGAGGGGACCCCTAAACCCACAGAGGGACCTCTAAATCCATGTGCAGAGCTGTAACCCCATAGAGGGAACCCTAAACCCACGAGGGGACCCCTAAACCCATAGAGGGACCTCTAAATCCATGTGCAGAGCTGTAACCCCATAGAGGGAACCCCAAACCCACGAGGGGAACCCTAAACCCATAGAGGGACCTCTAAATCCATGTGCAGAGCTGTAACCCCATAGAGGGACCCCCAAACCCATAGAGAGACCTCTCAATTCACAGGGGACCCCTAAACCCACGGGAGACCCCTAAACCTACAATGGGACCCCTAAACACACTGAAGGACCCCTAAGACCATGAGGGAACCCCCTAAATGCATAGAGGGACCCCTAACCCCATAGAGGAACCCCTAAATCCGTGAGGGGAGAGCCCTAATTTAACTGGGGGGACCCCAAACCCTAATGCCATGGGAGACCTCTGAACGCATAGGGGGGACCTCTAAATCCATGAGGGGACCCCAGCTCTGTGGAGAACCCCTAATCCAACGGAAGACCCCAAATTCTGTGGAGGACCCCGAACTCTGTGGAGGATCCTTAATCCCATGAAGAATCTCTAAACCCACAGGGGGACCCCAAGACCCATGGGGGGGAGCCCTAATCTCACAGGAAGGAGGCCTAAAACCACAGGGAGGCTGCTAACCCCATGGGGGGACCCCTAAATCCATGAGGGGCCCCCCTAATCCCATGGGGGGAATCCCTAAACCCACAGGAAAACAGGGTGGGTCCTGCTCGTCCAGCTCCAGCAGTGTGGGGTGCCAGGAATGGGGTGCCAGCGGGGTCCGGGGGGGGGTGGGTGTGGATGTGGGGGGGTCCCCCCGCCGTCGCTGTCCCCGCTGTGTCCCCAGGATCTCCATCACGCGGGTCACAGCCGACATCTCCCTGGCCAAGCGCTCCGTGCTCAACAACCCCAGCAAGCACACGATCATCGAGCGCTCCAGCACCCGCTCCAGCCTGGGTACGGCCCCCCCCGGACCCCCCCCGGACCCCCCCCGGACCCCCCCCGGACCCCCACCCCGGCCCGCGGGACCCCCCCCCAAGCCTCCATCTGTATCAGCCCCCGGCGTGGGGTGACAAACGGGGGGCCCTGTGCTCCCCCCGGGCTGTGACTCAGAGCCTCTGCTCCTCCTCCTCCTCATCCTCCTCCTCCTTCCTCCTCCTCCTCATTCTCCTCCTTCTCCTCATCCTCATTTTCCTTCTCCTCATCCTCTTCATCATCCTCCCCCTCATCCTCTCCCTTATCCTCACCCTCATTCTCCTCCTCGCCCTCCTCCTCCTCCTCTTTTATCTTCTCTGTTGTGTTTTGTTTTTTTTTTTTTCTCCTATTTCTCCTTTCTTTTGGGGTTCCTCCCCTCCACGCCGCCTCCTTCCTCCCCTGCTCCTGATACAGATGTCTTGGGTACGTAACAGGGACCCGCCGGGACCCCCGGCAGCCCCCCCGGCCCTGAGCAGGTGCTGAGGGTTGGGGACACCCTGGTGACACCGCCCTGTCCGACCCCCCCCTCCCTCCGTGCGTGCGTGGTTTGGGGTGGGGGGGCTTCACCCCTTCCTCACCCAGCCGGTGCCACCTCCCTCCCGCAGTGACCCCGTGGCCCTGCGGTGACACCGAGGTGGCCAAGTCCCAGGACAAGCCCCCTCCTGCTCCTGTCCCCGTCCCGTGCCCCTCATCACACCTCCCAGCCGTTCTCCCCACGCGCTGTCCCCCGACCCTCACCCCGTCCCTGCGTCCCCCCCTCCCCCCCCAGCCGAGGTGCAGAGCGAGACCGAGCGGATCTTCGAGCTGGCCCGGACGCTGCAGTTGGTGGCCCTGGACGCCGACACCATCAACCACCCGGCCCAGCTGGCCAAGACCTCCCTGGCCCCCATCATCGTCTACATCAAAATCACCTCCCCCAAGGTGGGTGCGGGCCCCGGGGCGGCCGGGGGGGCAGTGCCAGCCCCTCCCTGCCACGCTGGGGGGGCTGGGCAGGCTCCGGCCAGGTCCCCACGGCCACCCCAGACTGTCCCCTCCTGCCCAGGTGCTGCAGCGGCTGGTGAAGTCCAGGGGGAAGTCCCAGGCCAAGCACCTCAACGTGCAGATGGTGGCCTCGGACAAGCTGGCACAGTGCCCACCTGTGAGTGTGCCCCGGCCACCCTGACCACCCCCTGACCACTCCCTGCCCAACATCTGCCGGCCTTGTCCCATAGATCCCACCCCATCCTGACCCCACCCTGTCCCATAGGCTCTGCCCTGGGTCCTATATGCTCCACCCCATCCCACTGACCCCACCCTGCCCCATAGGCTCTGCCCTGGGTCCTATGGGCTCCACCCCATCCCACTGACCCCACCCTGTCCCATAGGCTCTGCCTCATGTCCGGGTACCCCACCCTGTCCCTTGTCCCTGACCTGTCCTGTGGCCTCTGCCCTGTGTCCTATTGTCCCCACCCTGCCCTATAGGCTCTACCATCCCGATGACCCCTGTCCCACAGGCTCTGCCCCATGTCCCGTAGGCTCCACCGTGTCCCCTTATCCCCACCCCATACCCGGCTGTCCCAGTGTCCCCACCCTGTCCCAGCTGTCCCGCCTTGCCCCAGCTCCCTCCCGTCCCTCCCGCAGGAGATGTTCGACATCGTGCTGGACGAGAACCAGCTGGAGGAGGCCTGCGAGCACCTGGCCGAGTACCTGGAGGCTTACTGGAAGGCCACGCACCCGCCCAGCAGCAACCCCCCGAACCCGCTGCTGAACCGCACCATGGCCACGGCCGCGCTGGCCGCCAGCCCCGCGCCCGTCTCCAACCTCCAGGTACAGGTGCTCACCTCCCTGCGCAGGAACCTCAACCTCTGGGGCCGCGAGGCCACCCCCAGCCCCCCCGGAGCCCTGGAGGAGCACGCGCTGTGAGGCGGCGGCGGGGACACCCCCCCCGGCCCTCGGGAGAGCCCTGGGATCGGGGACAGCCCGGGGAGTTCACGGCCCCCTCAGGGTGTGGGACTGGCCCTGAGGTCACCTGTCCTGGGGATGTGTTCTGCACCCTGGGATTGGGAATACCCCTGGGATCGGGGGCATCAGGGGAACCGCGGCCCCCCAGGTGTGGGACTGTCCCTGGGGTCACCTGCCCTGGGAACCTGCTCTCCACCCTGGGACTGGGGCCACCCCTGGGGTCAGGGTCACCCCGGGGGACTGTGGCCCCCAGCTGTGGGGTCACCGGCCCTGGGCACCCTGGGATTGGGGCAGCCCATGGGATTGGGGTCACTATGGGGAACCACAGCCCCCCAGGTGTGGGACCAGCCCTGGGTTTGTCCCTTTGGGAACCTGTGCCCCCCCCCCCCCCCCCCAGCGGTACTGCAGGCCCCTGGCATGGGACTGTTCCTGGGATCGGGGTCACCCCAGGGACCTGCCCCCATTCCCGGATTGGGCCATCACTGGCATCAGCCCTGGGGATCTCTCCTGCCTGGGACTGGTGCCAGCCCCACATTCGGGGTCTCCTGGGAATCTGTGCCCCCTCCGAGTCCTGGAGCTGCCCTGGGGATTGGGAACTCCCAGGCTCTGCCCCCTTTGAGACCCACCCTGTGCCTTCCTGGGGGCTGCCGGGGTGCCAGACCCCCCCTTCCCACACCTCTCTGGGGGAGCCGCGGTGGGGGTGAGGGTTTGGGGGTGTCCCGGGTGGGCCGGGCGAGGGGCAAAGCCCCATCCCACCGTGGCCACTGCGGTGCTGAGCCGGGGGTCCCGCAGCTACCGCCGGGGCCGGGGACAGAGGGGGGACACGTGTCCTGTGTTGTCTGTCGCTAAATCTTCCAGCGAGCCCCCACCCTGCATCCCCCTCCCCATTCCCTGCCCCGCTGCCTCCCCGCTGAGCCCTGCTGCCGTCGTGTCACGAGTGAGCGGCGCGGGCAGGCCAGGCTGCGCAGGAGCGTGTGACCCCCTCCGGCCGCCGGCTGACCCCCACTAACCCCCCCACTAACCCCTCCCTGACCCCCCAGCCCCCCGCCCGTCCAGCCCCGCATGGTGTGGTTGCTTCTCGCACCCAGGCTCCGTACCCGGAGGGGGAGCACGGCCGCCTCCGGCAGGGCCCGGGGGACTCGGGGGGCCGCGGGCAGGGCCGACCCCCCCCGCAGCCCACCCGGCCGGGCCCCCGCAGCCTGTCCCGCCAGGACACCTTCGACTCGGAGCCGCCGGGCAGCCGGGACTCGGCCGGCACGGAGCCCGGAGATTCCTGCTGCATGGACATCGAGATGGACCCCGTCGAGGAGGAGCCGCCGGGCCCCCCCGGCGCCGGACCCCACCCGCCCCCCGGCGCCTGGGACGGGGCCGAGCCCGGCCGCGAGGGCCGGGGGCTGCGGGGCCGAGCCAAGGGCCAGGAGCCGCTGGGCCAGAGCGACGGGGAGGGCTGGGGCCAGGACGTTTACATGCGTTAGGGTGAGGGGGTGCGGGCAGGGGGCTCCCCCCCAGCGCTGGTTTTGGGGTGCGGGACAGCCCCGCCGGTTGCCTTTGTGCCCCCCCGAGCCCGGCCAGCAGTGCCATGGGGAGCCCCCGCTTTGCCTTGGGGGCTCCCCCTGCCCCACTCTCCGCTGAGGGGGGGTCTCCCCCTGCCGCAGCCCCCCAGCATCTCGCGGTGCCTCGGGCCCTCCCTGCCCGGCAGGGACAGCAAGTGACCAAAGGGGACCCGGCGTGTCCCCCTCCCCCAGGCACGGGGCGGGGGCCGTGCCCCCCCTGCCCAGCCCTGCCTGCTGGGTGCCCCCCCGCTTCTCCATGGTGCTCTCGGCCACCCGGCTGCAGGGGCCCCCGGAGCTGGCCGTGGCCGTGGGGGGGTCCCTGCCAGCTGCCCCCCACCCCGGTGGTGCCTGGCACTGCCCCCACAGCCGCCGGCCCCCCCGGGGGGGTGCATGCGTGTGCGGTGTGTGCGGGGCTTTGGGGGCTCCCCGCTGCCCCAGGCTGTGCCCCCCGAGGCGCTGCCTGCCCGAGGGGGGGGGGGGGCAGTTTGCATGTGTTTGCCTCGGGGGGGGGCTCTGCCTGTTTTGGGGGGTGGGGGGTGAATCTGAGCCAGTTTTGGGGGTCTAACCCGTGCTAACAGCTGCCCAGCCCTGGCCTGCCGGGGGGGTCGCGCTGTCCTGGGACCGCCAGGCCCCGGTCCCCCCTTCCCAACCCCCCCCTTCCCGTTCCAACCTCTCCCCCCCCCGCCGTGCCTGTCCACGCTCGCCCTGTCCAGCCGTGTCCGTCTGTCTGTCCGTCCGTGAGCCTCTGTCCGTCCCCCCTCGGCCCCCCCGCCCCGCACCCCGGGGCACTGCCTTGTCCTGTGCCCGCCCCGGGGCGTCCCTTGTGCCCCTCAACTCTGCGGGGTGACCACACCAGGGTGGGCTGGGGACATCCCCTGTCCAGCCCTCGCTGCGGGACCGGGCTTGTCCCACTTATGGGGCAGCCCCTTGCCGCCCCCCCACACCCCTGGGGGCAATGCTGGGGGTCCCCGGGGTCACTGCCTTACCCAGACCACCAGCCCGGGTCGGGGGGCTTGGGGGCACCCAGCTCTGCCGCTGCCAAGCCGCCACCCACGTGTGCCTCAGTTTCCCCCGGTTTTTTTTGGGGGGGGGGGAGGGGGACTCGGTGTCACTGCCTGCCAAGTGCTTTGAGCCCCCCCCGCCCCAGCGCTCGCCCCCGTGGCAGCCACAATCCGGGCAGTGGGGCCCTCCTGCCCCCCCCCCCCCCCACGGGCAGAAGGACGTCCCGTATTTATGTCACTCCACAAACTTTTAATTTAAAGACCCGACAAAAATGTATTTTATTTATTTATTCTCGTTGGTGTGTGTGTGTGTGGGGGGGGACTCGCCCCGCTCGCTTGGTTCTTTGTAATAAACATTTCGGTGAGACCTGCCCCGCGCCTGAGCCTGGTGGGGCCTGGGGGGCACGGGGGGGGGGGCTGCGGCCACCGCGGCTGAGACCGGACACAGCTCAGCTCCGCAGTGACCCCCGCAGTGACCCCTCCCCCCTGCTCGGGGCTGAGCTGAGGATGGAGCCGGGACCTGCCCGGCTCCGGGGAAGGGGCGAGGACCCGACGCGGGGGTCGGGCTCCAGCCCCCCGTGGGGATGGACAGCGGCAGCCGCCGGGCTCAGCGCGGCGCTGGGCCGGGTTTATCGGCGCTCGGCCGGGTGCGGACACGCCGTGGACACGCCGTGGACACGCTATTTACAGGCAATAAATACAACGCGGGCGCTCAGGGCTGCCGGCACCTCCAGTCGCTCTTCTCCGGCCGGTACTCGAACGCCTTCCTGCGGACAGCCCACGGCGACATCGGTGACACCTCCGCCCCTGCCCCACCGCCATCCCCCCGACCCAGGGCTGTGCCCCGGTGTCCCCCACGCCCCCCCGGCCAACCCGGCACCCCGTACTCACTCTCTGGCGGGCGCGGAGGGCCGGCAGACCAGCCCGGGCTGGCAGGGGCACACCTGGTTGATGCTGAAGGCGAGTCCGCCGGGGGGGACGTGGCAGCTCTGGGCCAGCGCCAGGCGCCGCTGGCACACGCGCTCCCCGTGCTGCCGAGCGCAGCAGCCGCCGGCCCCGCACTCCTCGTCCCGCTGGCACCGCGCTCCTGCGGGCGCAAAAAGCGGCCTTAGGGGACGGGGACCCCCACTCCGACCCCGGCGTGGCGACCCCCAGCACCCCCTGGCTTCGCACCGCTCCAGCATCGCATCCCCCCGCTCGCAGAGTTGTCCCTTGTGTCCCTCCCACGCCAGACCCCCACTCACCGTCCTGCCCGGGGGGCACGGGCTGCTGGCACTTGCCGAAGATGCAGACGAGGCCGGAGGTGCAGTGCGGGTCGTGGCGGCAGAACTGCCCCGCGGGCCGCGTGGGCAGGCACAGCCCGAAGTGCTCGTCACAGAAGTGCCCGTGGGCGCAGGGGGTGGCCGGGCTGCACGGGGTCACCTGTGGAGGAGGGGGCACAGCACGTCGGGGGGGGTCACACCGCATCCCCCAACCCATCCCTGACCCCGAGACGGGCCAGAAACGGCGCAAAACCCCGTCTGTCCACACGTTGCAAAGCAAAGTTGGGTGTGGGGGTGTTGCAGTGATTTTAGGGGGCCGAGGCTGGCAACAGCGCTCTGCCAGGCTGGGGAGCTCCATCCGCAGCCCGCAGCGGTTCCAGAATTTTTTTTTTTTCTCGGGAAAAGAAAACCCGGCGGCCGGGCAGGGGGGGCAATACGGGGCGGGGGCCGCGCGGACCCCTAAAAGTCCTGCTCCAGGTGAGGCTCGAACTCACAACCTCGGCATCGCTCGCGTACCGCCCTATAAGTACCGCGCGCTGACCGATTGCGCCACTGGAGCGCCCGGCGCCGCCCGGCGCCACCGCGCCCCCTGCCGGCCCCGCCGCCACCGGCACCGGCCGCGAACGGACCCCCCCGTGTGCCCCCCCTGCTCCAAAGGGACCCCCCGTGTGCCCCCCCTGCTCCAAAGGGACCTCCCGTGTGCCCCCTCTGCTCCAAACAGACCCCCCCGTGTGCCCCCCTGCTCCAAAGGCACCTCCCGTGTGCCCCCCCTGCTCCAAAGGCACCCCCCGTGTGCCCCCTCTGCTCCAAACGGACCCCCCCGTGTGCCCCCCCTGCTCCAAAGGCACCCCCCGTGTGCCCCCCCGAACGCGAACGAACCCCGCCGTGTGCCGCCCCTGCTCCGAACGGACCCCGCCGTGTGCCCCCCCTGCTCCAAAGGCACCCCCCATGTGCCCCCCCTGCTCCAAACGGACCCCCCGTGTGCCCCCCCTGCTCCAAAGGGACCCCCCCGTGTGCCCCCCCTGCTCCAAAGGCACCCCCCGTGTGCCCCCTCTGCTCCAAAGGGATCCCCCGTGTGCCCCCCCTGCTCCAAAGGGACCCCCCGTGTGCCCCCCCTGCTCCAAAGGGACCCCCCGTGTGCCCCCCCTGCTCCAAAGGCACCCCCCGTGTGCCCCCCCTGCTCCAAAGGGACCCCCCGTGTGCCCCCCCTGCTCCAAAGGCACCCCCCGTGTGCCCCCTCTGCTCCAAAGGCACCCCCCGTGTGCCCCCTCTGCTCCAAACAGACCCCCCGTGTGCCCCCCCTGCTCCAAACAGACCCCCCCGTGTGCCCCCCCTGCTCCAAACGGACCCCCCCGTGTGCCCCCCCTGCTCCAAAGGGATCCCCCGTGTGCCCCCCCTGCTCCAAAGGCACCCCCCGTGTGCCCCCTCTGCTCCAAACAGACCCCCCCGTGTGCCTCCTCTGCTCCAAACGGACCCCCCGTGTGCCCCCCCCCGAACGCGAACGGAATCCCCGTGTCCACTCCCGGCCGGGAATGGAACCTCCGTGACCAGTCCTGGCTGGAGATGGACCCCCCGCCCCGTGTCCACCCCAGGCCGCAAAGGGACCCCCGTGTCCAGTCCCGGCCTCAAACCGACCCCCCCCGTGCCCCTCCGGCTTCAAACGCACCCCCCGAGTGTCCACCCCCGGCCGCAAAAGGACGTCCCATGTTCTCCCCCGGCTGCACACGGACCCCCCCGTTCCCCTCTCCCCTTTTGGGGTCACCGTGGGTTCCATCGCCCCTGCTGCAACCCCTGCTGCAAATGTTGTGCCCAGTCTGGGTGTAAACCCCGCTGCCAGCCCTGCTCCCACCCTGGCTGCGAGTTCTGCACCTGCCCCTGTGCCCCCTCTGTGCCCACCCAGCTGCAAATCCTGAGCCCGCCCTGGCTGCAAACCACCCCGAAGCCCACCCTGGCTGGAAATCCTCTCATCTTGTGCCCACCCTGCTCCCACCCAGGCTGCAAACCCAGCTCTGTGCCCACCCTGAGCTGCCTCGCACCCCTGATCTCACCCTCTCCATGTCCCCCCCTGCTGCACCCGCACCCCTCCTGTCCCCAGGACCCCCCTCACCCGGGGGTCCCCCACTCCTCACCTCCTCCAGGTCGGTCCCGGGGCTCCTGCTCAGGGCGGCCGCATCGGGCGAGTGCGGAGGCAGGGAGAACATCCATGCCCAGAGGTGCCCGGCGGCGAGGGGCAGGAGCCAGGCGAAGAGGCAGAGGATGGCCGGGGATGTCACCATGGTGCTGGCGGCGGCGGTGGCAGCTCGGCCGGCCCGGAGGGTTTATGTAGCCGCGGGCTATCTCGGCCCCCCGCTGCTAAAACTGTTTGCCCACCTAATGGGGTGGGAGGAGGCAATCAGGGGTTAAGGGATTTACATAATTGCCAGCCTTCCCCTCGTGGGGGGGCATCAGCCCCACAGCAAACAGCCTCCCCCCGGGGCAGTCTGGCTCCGGCGCCAGCCGCGGGAACAGCCTGGGGTGTCCTGTGTCCCCCCATAGCTCAGAGGGGCGGTGGGTGCAGTTTGGGATGCCCTGTGTCCCCCCATTGCTCAAGGGGACGGTGGGTACAGCCTGGGGTGTCCTGCGTCCCCCCATAGCTCAGAGGGGCGGTGGGTGCAGTTTGGGATGCCCTGTGTCCCCCCATAGCTCAGAGGGGCGGTGGGTGCAGTTTGGGATGCCCTGTGTCCCCCCATTGCTCAGGGGGACGGTGGGTGCAGTTTGGCGTGTCCTGCGTCCCCACACATCTCAGGAGGGTGGTGGGTGCAGCCTCGGGTTCCCTGTGTTTCCCCATAGCTCAGGGGGGCGGTGGGTGCAGTTTGGGGTGTCCTGTGTCCCCCCATAGCTCAGGGGGGCGGTGGGTGCAGTTTGGGGTGTCCTGTGTCCCCCCATAGCTCAGGGGGGCGGTGGGTGCAGTTTGGGGTGTCCTGCGTCCCCCCATAGCTCAGGGGGTCGGGGGGTGCAGTTTGGGGTGCCCTGTGCCTCCCCACATCTCAGGAGGGTGGTGGGCGCAGCCTCAGGTGTCCTGTGTCCCCACATAGCTCAGAGTTGTTTTGGGTGCAGTTTGGGGTGCCCTGTGTCCCCCCATAGCTCAGGTGGGCAGTGGGTGCAGTTTGGGGTGCCCTGTGTCCCCCCACATCTCAGGAGGGTGGTGGGTGCAGCCTCAGGTGCCCTGTGTCCCCCCATAGCTCAGGGGGTCGGGGCGTGCAGTTTGGGGTGCCCTGTGTCCCCCCATAGCTCAGGGGGTCGGGGGGTGCAGTTTGCGGTGCCTTGTGTCCCCGCCAGCCCCTCAGGTCACCCTCACCCCCATGTCTTGGGGACCTCCCAGCTCCCCCCACAGCTCGGGGGTCGGTGGGGGGGTGATCGGTACAGTTTGGGGTACCCTGTGCCCCCCAACCCCTTGGGTACCCCCACAGTTCCCGGGTTTTTTTCCCCCTTTCCCGGAGCTGGGACAGCAGGGATGGGAGAGGAGGGAGCAGGAAAAGCGGGGGGCAAAAGCTGGGACCCCCAGAACGGACAACGGGGGGCACAGGGCTGGCATCTGCCCCGTGTTTGTGTGTCCCCTGTGTCCCCCCCGCCGGTGCATCCCCGTCCACCGCCCCCTCCCCGCCCCGGGGTGACGGGATTCGCACCTCCCCTAATGCCCCCGCGAATGGGGTGTTTGCCCTGCCGGCCCTTATCGCCCGGCCCTTATCTCGGGATACGGCCCCCCCCGAGCGGATCCCCCAGACAGTGTCACCTCCATGTCCCCAAGCACGCGGGGGGGGGGCTCAGCCAGGGCGTCCCCGCGCTCCCCCAGACCTCTCCAATCCACTTTGGGGCCATCCACGCCGGGATCATTCCCGGTTCCCAGAGGCACGGGGCGGCGGGGGGCTGCGGCATCACTCGGGGGGTTCGTCCCCAAGGGCAGCGAGGACAGGGGGGTCGCTGCGAGTGGGGTGCACTCCAGGGATGTGGAATCCCCCTTCCTTAGGTTTTCCCCCCTGGGAGATTCCCGCTGCCTCCGTGCCTCAGTTTCCCCAGCTGTGAAATGCGAGGCTGAGGGGTGACGCAGGGACACTGGGGCTCGCACCGGGGTGACCCCAAACTTTTCTCCCGGTGTTCCGGGCCGTGCTGGTGCCCGGAACGGGCCGCCAGGATCCGGCCCCCCCTCTCCCCGCGTGTTTGCCCGGCAGCTTTGGGAGCAAATATTGACCCCGCTCCGGGGCACCATCACGGCCGCTGTCCCCATCCGTCCCCCGCTGGGCGCTCGCCCAGCGCGGCACCTCCGGATAATCCCCCCCAGCGCCACGGGGGTCCCGGACGGCGCCTCTGCTCCCACAAAGCCCCGGTCTGGCAGTTTGGGGGGTTCCACGCACCCCCCAAGCCCTGCGGAGGCCGCACAGCCCGGCCCTGCCGGGTGAGCGCTCGGGGCTGCCCCATCCCGCTCTCCGGGGTTTGGGGGACTGGCGGGGCCGTGTCCCCCCACGAACACCCGGGATGAGAGTGGGGGGCGCGTTCCGGGGGGCTGCAGCCTCTGGCCTCCCCCAGCCAGGGACACTGGGGGTGTGGGGCAGGGGACACGGGGGGATGCGAGTCTTGGGGGGGGTGTTCGTGCGTGGGGTGGGGGTGTCGGTGGGTGGGGATGTCCCTGGGGGGTGTCTGTGGGTGTGGAGTGTTCGGATGTGGGGGGCTGTCTGTGGGTGGGGTGTAGCTGTGGTAGGGGGAGTACTGGTGGGTGTGGGGGTGTCCGTATTTGTGGGGTGTCAGTGTGCGGGGGTGTCCGCGGGTGAGGGGTGTCCGTGGGTGGGCAATATGTCTGGGTGTGGGGGGCTGTCCGTGGGTGTGTATTATTGGGGGGAACGGGGGTGTCAGCGGACGGGGGGGGGGTCCGTGGGTGGTGGTGTCTGTGATTATGTGGTGTCCGTGGGTGTGTGTTTGCGTGGAAACGGGCTGCCAGTAGACGGGGGGTGCCCGTGGGTGGTGGTGTCTGTGATGATGGGATGTCCGTGGGTGCGGGGTATCAGTGGACAGGGGGTGTCCGTGTTTGTGGGGTGTCCGCGGCCGGCTGTCCCCGCGGTGACAGTGCAATCAGCGCCGGCGCGCAGCGCTCCGCAGCGGGGGTATAGCTCAGTGGTAGAGCATTTGACTGCAGATCAAGAGGTCCCCGGTTCAAATCCGGGTGCCCCCTTCTTTTCATCCGGTTTCTGGGGGGGATCCCCACTCTATTTTTCTCACCCCTTCTCTTCGCCCCCCAGCACCCCGGCAGCGAGGGGCGGCCGCGTCCCGCCCCCCCCTCCCCACGGCTCCCCCAGCCTCGGCTGTCCGCGCTGGGACCGTAGCTTTGTTTTGGAGAAGGACGGACCCACCTCTCGGGGATCCCCCCAAAATGTTGCTTTCCCGCATTTGCTTCCCCAGCTCAGACCCCCACACTGTCCCCGAGCCCCCCGGCTTTGTCCGTGGGATGGGGGGCTGGGATGGGGGGGGGTCGGCATCGCTCTCCAGGCCCTGGGCACGGGGCACATCTTGGGGAGGGGGCTCTGAACCCTCCTCCTGCTCCGGCACCCAGGGGTGAGGGGCTGGGGTGCAGCCGGAGCCCCCCCAAAACGCTGCCCAAATTATGGGGTGGCCAGAAGTCTGTTTGGCTGAATGGGGGGGCCTGGAGGGTTGGGTTCTCCCGGCGCTCTGCAGTGCCAGCAGGACCCCCACCCTGTGCCCCACACCCTGTGCCCCACACCCTGTGCCCCTGCTCCTCTGCCCCCCACCCTGTGCCCCCCAAGTCCCCAATATCCGCTGCTCCTTCTCCAAAGGGAAAACCTGGGGGGGTTTGGCAAGGACACAAACCCTCCTGCAGCGGAGACGCGGAGTCCCCTGCGGGCCTGTGGATGGGGGGCCCCGAGGGAGCGAGGGGTGGGGGCGATGGGGAGCCGGCTCCCAAATGGGGGGGCTGCAGTGGTGCTGTGGCTCGGGGGGGGGGGCCGCGTACCCGCGCGGGGCCGGTGGGCTCAGCCCAGAGCCCCCCCGCCACCCCGCAGCCCAGAGCGGGGTCACCCCAGGGCTACCCACGGTGGGGGCAGCACGGGGGACCCAAAACCTCGCTGGAGCCCCAGCTCGGCCCCAAAAAACGGGGAGGGGGATGGTGAGCACCCGGAGATGTCGCTCCGGGGTGAGGGGCGCCGGCCCAGCGCGGGGATGGACGAACATTCCCGATCCCCCCGGGCGCACGGCGGTCCTGCTGCCGGCTCCGGCTCCATCCCTTCCCATCCCAACCCTTCCCAATTCCATCCCCACCCCCGGCCCCGCCCCTGGCCCCGCCCGACTCCGGCTCCGGCTCCGGCTCCGCTCGGTGCGCGGCTCCCGGGGGTCCCGGCCCATGGCGGGGCGCTGAGCCCCCCGACCCCCAGCACCGCCGGGGCCGCCGCCCCCCACCATGCGCTGGGGGGGCCTCCTCCTGCTCTGCCTGCTCCGCGGGGCGCTGGGCGCAGGTAGGGGGGCCGGGGGGGCGGCGGGGGAGCTCCGGGGGGAACGCCGGGACTGGAGGTGCAGGGGGGTCCCGGGTGCAGGGCGGTCCCGGCCCTGCCCTGGGGGGCTGTCCGGGGGTCCCGGGGGTCTGTGTTTTGGGGTATCTCCGTGCCCCCCGAGCCCGCAGCTGCATGTCCCGCTGCGCCCCACACCCGACTGCGCCCACCCGCGCCGCGGGACCGCCCGTGGGGGTCCCACCCCCCTCCCCGTGCTCCCCCCTGCCCCAGCACCCCCACAGCCGAGATGGGGTGCCCGGACCTCCCCCACCCCCATCTGTGCTGGGCAGCGCTGGGACAGAGGGGGGGCTGTGTCCCTCCTGCTGGGGGTCCCCCCACCCGTGGCACCCCATGGCACGCCTGGCGCTGTCCTGGCTGGGGGAAGCAGCCACCCGGGGAGATTTTGGGGAGCCTTTTGCGGGGGGATCTCTGCTCTCCGAGACACCCCACACCTGCCCGCAGTGGCGAGGGCTGGGCCTCCCCCGTGCCCCCCAGGGATGGCGAGTGTGACCCCCGGGCACAGAGCCTCTCTCTGTCCCAGAGAGACTACTGGCTACGTCCAGCCCAGCCCTGCTCCCCCCTGCCTCAGTTTCCCCTCCCGGAGATCTGGGAACAGAACCCAGCCCCGGGATGGCCGCGGGAGCTCGTTAGGCAGCAATTAGCAATCAGCTCCCCAGGGGTGACGGTGGCACCCCCCCTTCCCAAGGGCAGGGGGGGGAGCAGCCGCGGCCCCCCCGGGGCTGTGCTGTGCCCCCGGCTGGGGACAGACGTCCCGGCTGTGTCCCTGCCCGTGGGCGAGCGCGTGCCGTCCCCACCGCCTCCGCCCGCGCCGAGCTGCCAGAAACCTCCCAATTCTCCGCAGATTTGATCCCAAATGGCTTTTTTATCCTCCCCCCCCCCCCCCCCCCCCCACTCCCCAGCCGTGTTTCTGGCCTCCGCTCCCTCCACGGGGCTGGAGATGGGTCTGGAGGGGGCGAGGGACGCGTTTCTTTCGGGTGCTCAGAACCTGCCCTGACACCCGGAGCCGGGTCGGGGACCGATGGTTGGGGACATCGAGGACACGGCCACACTGGTGCAGCTTCCCTCTCGGCGGGGTCGCGCTGGTGCGTGCGGGGGCTGCCATTTGTGGGGGTTGTTCCCAGCTGTCCTCCCCTGGCCGGGGCCGCTGTCACCCGTCCCTGCACCTGCGGCCACCCCGACCCCGAGAGACCCTTCCCCGCGCCTCCATCCCTGCGGTGACGCTGCTTACCAAGGCTGAGACCCCTCAAAACTCGTGTCACAGAGTCAGAAGCGTTGCTGGGGGACAGGGCTGACCCCAGGACACCACTGACCTCTCCCTGTGCCCCCTCAGGACGCCCCCCCGGGAGCGAGGGACGGAGGGCTCGGGACACGTCCGAGGGCACCCGCATCAGCCAGGACCTGGTGGGCGGCAGCCTGGCCATCGACACCCTGCCGGCCAACGAGACCCGCATCGTGGTGAGTCGGGGACCCCCGCCCGGATCCGCTCCCGACGCCAGAGCTATTCCCAGTCTGGCTCCGGTTCCGTGTGTGGGGCTGGATCCCACATCCCACAGGATAATTACAGCCCTGGGATCGCTCCGAGCTCTGCGGCCGCCGCAGCCCTGCCGGGGCCATCCCTGGGCTGGAAATGCCAGGACGCTTCGCTGTGCGGGTGCCACGTGGGGACAAGGCCACTGTCCCCTGGTGTCGGTGCCGAGGGGGCTGTGTGGGAACGGGGGGGGGGTCTTCTCTTCACGTGTCACCTCCACGAGCGGCGGTGTCACCTCCTGGGACACCTCCCTCGGCTCTCCCAGCCCGGCTGTGCCTAATTACCCGCCCTCAATTAGCTCCCGGTTATTTGTGGCGGGGCCGCGGGTCTCTTGGTGGCCGGGGGAGTTCCCGGAGCTCTCGGGGTGGGGGATGTGTGGCCGCGGGTGGTTTTTGGTGGAGGGTGACTTGTGCCGGCGTTTTTGGTGGCCCTTTTGGCCTCTGCCACTCTGCAACAGCTCATCCATCGGGGAGGGAGAAGAGCCATGAACCAGCAAAGTCCCAATGTGGAAGTGTTTAAAAATACCCCAAACCAGCCCAAAACCACCGGTGACCGCTCGGAGATGCTGGCGAACCGCAGGGAGGGTGTGATGGTGCTCGTGGTTCCCTGGAGGGAGAGGCAGCAATTTCCTGAGGTTTTGGGAGTTGCTCCGAGATTGGGGCCATGGACGAGGTCACAGGTGCATCCCACCCTGCCCCACGCGCCAGAGGTGGGATCCCACCTCGAGGGGTGCCAGTGCAGGGCCTGGAGGAGTTTTTCCCTCTCTCCCCTCAAAATATCCCAAGTTTGGGGTGCGAGAGGCAGCTCAGACCCCAAAGGGTGAAGCTCTGATCCCTCCCTGAGCTCTGCCCCGCTTATTCCCGCGTCCCAAACCTCGCCTCTCCTAATTCCTGCGGTAACCAAGGCAAGGTGACGGATGGGAACATCCCGGTGAGTCAGCGATGAGCTCAGGAGCGCGGCAGCCGCATCCTGCACGCTCCAGCCCCGCTCCTTCCCCCCGGGATTGTCGGGAGCACTTCGGGAAAGCACAGGGGGGACGAGAGGACACGGGAGGTTCTGTCATTTGTCACCCAGCAGTGGCCTGTCCCTGCATCCCGGGGGGTTCCCATGGGGAGCTGCGTGCCGGGATGCAGCCGCTGACAGCTCGGCCTTCCCCGTGCCTCAGTTTCCCCATCCATAGGGAAGGGAGGGCTCTGGGATGCATCAGCCCCCGCAAAGAAAAGGGGTTGTAATTCCTGTAGGGAAGAGCTGGGAAAGGTTGAGGACTCTTCCTTAAACTTTGCTGGAGCAGGAAAATCCACAAATTACGGGATTTTTTTCCAGCAGCGTTTTATTCCATCCCGAGCTGATGGCTCCTTCCAGGCACCGGAGTTTGTGTGTGGGGAGTGGGGCTGGGACAGGAGGGTTTTGGGAGTCAGAGAGAGGTTTTGGGGGTCAGAGAGAGGTTTTGGGGGTCAGAAGGGGTTTTGGGTGTCAGAGAGAGGTTTTGGGAGTCAGAGGGGGTTTTGGGGGGTCAGAGGGGGTTTTGGGGATCAGAGAGAGGTTTTGGGGGTCAGAGGGGGGTTCTGGAGGTCAGAGGGGGCTGGGGGCCAGAGGGGCGGGGCAGCAGACGCGCAGCAGATGGGGACAAGCGGCGAGCGGGGCCGTGTGCCAGGCGCTGGCACGGAGCACCAGAGGAAAATTTCCCAGGGAAAATTAAGATGCTTCCCGTCCCTCCCCAGCCCGGCTCGGTGTGAAGCGGCCTCCCCTGCCAAGAGATGGCTCCCAGCTGTGTGTCTGTCCGGCCGTCAGTCCATTCCCCGCGGTGGGGGTGGCGTGGCCAGGGCCTTGTGTCCCTCGGCAGGTCCCTGGTCGCTCCGGGGTGGCTCGTGGCAGAGCTGGCACTGTGGCCATGCTCTGGTTCACCAGCGAGAGGGGGCTCAGGGGGTCTGGGGGTGCTGCTGGTAGCTCGGGGGGGACACTTGGGGTCCCCTCTCTGGGTGACAACAAAGCAGGAGCTGCTCCCTCACAGGTCCAGGCCCCGTTCCACACTCCGGGGGTGTCACCCTGGAGCTCATCCCGATCCCTGCTCCCGCCATCCTCGCCCCCCGCCCTCCCCGGCTGCTCCTTCCAAGGTTCATCATTTCCTCCGGGCTTGTTTGCTCCGCTCCCAGTGGTCACTTTGGCTGTGCCTCCCAGCCCCGGCCCTGGAGCGGGATTGTTCCTTCCCTGGAATGCTGCCTGTGCTGCGCGAGGCCTCTCGTGACTCACGGCTCTGCTCAGCCCGGCCTCTCTGCCCTCAGCATCCCGTGGGATTCCCGGCACCTTCTCCAGCATCCCCCGCTGGCTCTGCCGGGTGTTACCACGCTGGATTCATCCTGGATTTATCCCTGTTTTTTTTGCTGGGAACACCTCCCGGCTGCTCAGCGCCGTCCCAGCACCGCGGGTCACCCCGTCCCACCACTCCCTGTCACCCGTGTCCCTCCCTGTGGCTGCAGGAGGACAACCACAGCTACTACGTGTCGCGGATCTACGGCCCGGGGGACGCGCGGCGCCGGGGGCTCTGGGTGGACATGGCAGCGGCCAACAGGAGCCAAGTGAAGATCCACGGGATCCTCTCCAACACCCACCGGCAGGCCTCGGTGAGCCCGGGGTGTCCCCAGCGCCAGCAGGGTCCCCGTGGCCGACTTGGGAAGTTCCAGGGCTTGGGAAGTGTTTGTGTCCCCACGCCCCACTCCGGGGATGAAGGACCCTGCAGGACTCCGCTCCAATCCCACTCCCATCCCTCTGCCGCCCCTCCAAGCACGGATCAGGCTCCCCACGTTCCCAGCTGGTGTTTTCCCGAGGGCTGAGCGCGGTTCTCACCTCCTCTCTCCCCTGCAGAGGATCGTCCTCTCCTTTGACTTCCCCTTCTACGGCCACCTCCTGCGGCAGGTCACCATTGCGACGGGCGGTGAGTCGGGGTGGGATGGGATTCATGGGATGGGATGGGATCCATGGGATGGGATGGGATCCACGGGATGGGATCCATGGGATGGGATGGGATCCATAGGATGGGATGGGATCCGTAGGATGGGATGGGATCCATGGGATGGGATGGGATGGGATCCATGGGATGGGATGGGACGGGATCCATGGGATGGGATCCATGGGATGCGATGGGATCCGTGGGATGGGATGGGATCCATGCGATGGGATCCGTGGGATGGGATCCATGGGATGGGATCCATGGGATGGGATCCATGGGATCCATGGGATGGGATCCATGGGATGGGATGGGATGGGATGGGATGGGATGGGATGGGATGGGATCCATGGGATGGGATCCATGGGATGGGATGGGATCTGTGGGATGGGATCCATGGGATGGGATGGGATCCATAGGATGGGATGGGATCCATGGGATGGGATCTGTGGGATGGGATCCATAGGATGGGATGGGATGGGATCCATGGGATGGGATCTGTGGGATGGGATCCATAGGATGGGATGGGATGGGATCCATGGGATGGGATGGGATCCACGCAATGGGATCCATGCAATGGGATGGGATCCATGCGATGGGATGGGATCCGTGGGATGGGATCCATGGGATGGGACGGGATCCATGGGATGGGATCTGTGGGATGGGATCCATGGGATGGGATGCCCACAGTGGGGAGCTGAACACGGCTCTGGTGCTGGCTCTAACCTCAGCCCACATCCCTGAGCCCCAGGGAGCTCGGAGAATGGGGTACAGCCCTTCCAACCTCCTCGCTGCACCCCAAACCTCCTCAGGGAGTCAGGAGCAATCTCTGTGCCTCTCTGCTCCTGCAGAGACTGGGGGGACGCAGGGGTGTCCCACAGGCTCGGAGGAAATCCGGAGGGTGTAAAAAAAGGGATGGGTGAGGCGGGGCAGGGCGGTGGGAGGCCGGGAGGAGGTGGGGACGGTGCTGGGGTGAGGAGGGGGAGCTTGTGCTGCTTCATCCTCTGCCCACTCAGGTTTTATCTTCATGGGGGACGTCATCCACCGCATGCTCACGGCCACTCAATACATCGCCCCCCTCATGGCCAACTTCAACCCCAGCTACTCCCGCAACTCCACCGTCCAGTACCTGGACAATGGTGAGTCCCGCTCCAGCCACCCCCCTTCGGGTCCTTCCTCCCCCAGCCGGGCCCAGCTCAGCTCTCTGGGGCTCCCACATGGGTTGGGGGGGTGTGGGGAGGGGGTCTGGGGGTGTTCAGCCCTGGCTCAAGGGGTCAGGGGTGTTCTGCTCTGCTCCCAGCTGGAGGCTGGGGATGAGGTGGAGGCTCAGGGACAGGTGAGGACGGGTCAGGCTGGTGAGAGGAGGGGAGAGGGAAGGACTGAGCAGCTCTGGTCACCCCCAGGGACGGTGTTTGTGGTGCAGTGGGACAAGGTTTATCTCCAGGGCAAGGAGGACATGGGCAGCTTCACCTTCCAGGCCGCCCTGCACAGCAGCGGGAGGATCGTCTTCGGCTACAAGGAGGTGAGAGACGTCTCTGATGGGGCAGGAGGGTCCCTCGGGGGTCCCTGTGGGCCTGGGAGGGGGGTTGGACATTCCTGGAGGCCTCGGCAGCAGCGCCAGGAGCCGGGGCAGGGCTGGGATCCGTCACATCCCCTGTCCCCGCGCAGATCCCGGTGCCGGTCCTGCAGATCAGCGCCAGCCAGCACCCCGTGAAGGCCGGGCTCTCCGATGCCTTCATGGTCCTCAACCCTTCTCCTGATGTGCCTGGTGAGTCCCTGGAGGAGCTGATCCCGCAGGGAGAGGGGTGGAAGAGGTGAGGGATCCTCGTCTTTGAGGATTTCAGGACGTGGGGATGCTCTGCTTGGATTCACAGGGAGTGTGAGGAGGTGGGTGGGGTTCGCCTGCCCCTCGTGTCCCCTCTGCAGCCTTTTTGGGATCTCTTTTTGGGATCTCCCCATGGCCAAGACCATCCCTCGGCCTCGTGCTCTGGCTGGGGCTCTGCCCAGTCCAGAATCTCCACGAGCAGCCAAGCTCTTCCCTAAATCCCAGCTGATGACGAGGAGAGAAATCCAATTCTTCTTCGGTTCCAAAGGAAGCTGCAGATGGACCAGAGGCTCGGAGGGTGCAGGGTGCCCCAATCCCATAGGGATGAGGGGTTTGGGGCCCCAATGCCTATCAGGGATCTGCCCCTGTGCCAGCAGGATGTGGGCATTCCCACATCCACATCCACGTGCTTTTTCCCTGCGTGCCCTGAGCTGCAGGGCTCCCCAGAAAGTCCCTTCCAGCCTCTCCAGTCACGCGGGGCCCAACGCCGCTCCTCCCTCCCGGCTTTTCCCGGTTATTTCTGGAGCCATCCGGCCCTGGTTTATTCCCCGCTCTCCGCGGTTTGTGCCGGAGCCCCGGCCGGGTCCTCCCCTCCCTCCCCGCAGCGGCTCCTTGGGCTGCTCCCTCCATCCCCACGGAATTCCCGAGCCCTGCCCCGGGGCGTGAGGGCAGAGGAGATGCAGGAATGGGCAGGGGGAAAGGCGGGTGGGGTGGAGAAACGAGGCTTGGAGGGATGGAGAGGAGCGGAGGACGCTCGTCCTGCTCATCCTCGCCTTGCCGGGCTGGAAGGAGCGGGCGGATCTCCCGCGGGGATGAACGCGGTGCCAGCGAACCTGAACCTGGGACAGACCCCGCTGGCCCCGGGATGGAGGGGGGGGGAAGGAGGAGTTTTTTGGGGGAGGAAGCGGCCGCGGGAGCCCTGGGAGCTCCGCGGAGGCTCCGGCCCGTGAGTCAGAGCCGAGCAATGTTTGTTTGGAGTTTTTTGGAGCGGGGCAAGGCTGGGCCACGTCCATCCCCGGAGCCTCCGGTCGGGGGAGAGGGACAGGGCGAGCTCCGAGCTGCTCCTGGCAGAGCAGGAGGGGGAATCCGTGCCCTGGCACCCCCCAGCCCTTCCCGGCCCTCCTCCTGCAGCCCCCCAAGGGAACAACCCCCACACCTGGGGCCACCTTTGCCTTTCGGCAGCTCCCCCAGCCCTGGGGGGTACCCCCAGCCCTTGGCAGGGGGGGTTTGAGCCTGGCCTAAAGCCCAGGCTCTGCTGCAGAGTCGCGGCGCCGGACCATCTACGAGTACCACCGCGTGGAGCTGGACACCAGCAGGATCAGCAGCCGCTCCGCCGTGGAGTTCACCCCGCTGCCCAGTGAGTCCCACAGCCCCTTTTCCACCCGGAATTCCACCCAGAAACCACAACAGCCTCCGATTTCCAGCCCAAAGGGGCAGCCAGGGCAGGTCTAGGGGGTGCTGGGAGGGTGATGCCGCCCATATCCTGGTGTTTGGGATGGAGGGAGGGGCTGCTGTCAGCACGGAGCGGCTCGCCCCTGTCCTGGGATCCCTGGCTGTCGCCGAACCTCTCCCACATCCAGCCCTGCCTGGCTGGATCTGCTTGGAATCAACCTCAGCCAACAGAAATCCCAAATCCCACGTGGGCGCCAGCCCAGCTCAGGCAGGAGGCCGGGATGCAGCAAGGGAAGAGCTGATAAAGGAAAGGATCTGCAGGAAATTCCCCTTCCCTCTGCTCGGAGGTCCCCAGGAAGGGACAAGGACGGTGGTTCCAGCCCCGATGGCCTTGGGGGACACGTGCCACAGCCCCAAGCTGCGCCCCGAGCTGCCCCTACCCAGCCTTGCTCACCCCTCACTCCCTGCCCTGACAGCTCTTCCCAGCCGAATTCCCATTTTTTTTGTTGTTTTTATCGCTCCACGAGCTGCAGCCGATTTTGCTGGACACGGCTTCACTCCGGGTCCAACGCCTCCACACCCGGCTGAGATTTCTGGGAGGTGCCTCCAACGGGTCCGTTTTTAGCAGCCGGGTCCACGAGGCAGAGCCGCCCCTAAACACGGGGCGAGAGCAAATCTGCCACGGAGACCCCGGGGGGCTGCACTAAACGCTCTCCCCAGGGTGTTTGCTGACAATTTTAGCAGCAGGCAGAACATAAATAACCATCCTGCGAGAATCCTGGTTTTTCCTTTTCCTGCTGGAGGTTTGTTTTTTCCCTGTTTTCCCACCCCCTGGCAGCTCGGGAAGCTGGGAGCGGTATCTGCAGAGGAGCTCCAGAGAGCCAGACTCAGCTTTTTCCTCTGGGGGTTCAATTTTTAGCCTTTTTTTTTGGGTCAGAAGGGATGGATTTAGGCTCTGCCTCCTGCTGCAGAGGCCTGGGGTTGTTCTCTGCCTTGGGAGAAGCTCAGGATGGGAGAGGAGATGAGGAGTGGAGGCCACTGGAGAGGCTGGGCAGGTAGCCCAGGTGTGGGTGAGCTTGCCCAGGTGCCAGGGGCAGAACAGGGAGCCCAGGGATGGAGTGCCTGGATCGGGGAGAGCTGTGCCAGGTGTCCCAGGTGGGATGGGGGCTGTAATTCCACCTCCATCCCCAGGAATGTCACAGCACTGGATCCTCTCTTGGCTCTGCCATTCAGGGCCCGGTTAAAACTCCTCCATTCCTTGAAATTTTTAGCATCCAAGCCCTTCCTGGGTACCTTTTCCAGCCAGGGGGGCACCAAATGTTGGTGCTGTGTGAGAGTTCCTGCAGAACCCCTTGGAGTGGACACAGCTCCGGAGGGTTCAGCTCCTTCCCCCTGAGGAACGCTCCCTCCCCACACAACGAGAAATGGCAAAAATTCCCAGCTGCGTTTAAATTCCCAGCTAAAGGGAATGGGAGGAGCTCCACAGGCGGGCTGGGAGCCCATCCTGCCGGGATGGAGCTGCTTCCTTTATTTACCATGGCAGAGAGGTTGGGGTTGGGCACTCAGGGGTTGGGTTGGGCAGTCTGGGGTTGGGGTTGGACACTCAGGGGTTGGGTTGGGCACTCAGGGGTTGGGTTGGACACTCAGGGTTTGGGTTGGGCAGTCTGGGGTTGGGGTTGGGCAGTCAGGGGTTGGGTTGGGCAGTCTGGGGTTGGGGTTGGACACTCAGGGGTTGGGTTGGGCACTCAGAGGTTGGGTTGGGCAGTCAGGGCTTTGCTGGGCACTCAGGGGTTGGGTTGGGCACTCAGGGGTTGGGTTGGACACTCAGGGTTTGGGTTGGGCAGTCTGGGGTTGGGGTTGGGCAGTCAGGGGTTGGGGTTGGGCACTCAGAGGTTGGGTTGGGCACTCAGGGTTTGGGTTGGGCACTCAGGGTTTGGGTTGGGCACTCAGAGGTTGGGTTGGGCACTCAGGGGTTGGGTTGGGCACTCAGGGGTTGGGTTGGTCACTCAGGGTTTGGGTTGGGCACTCAGGGGTTGGGTTGGACACTCAGAGGTTGGGTTGGGCACTCAGGGGTTGGGTTGGACACTCAGAGGTTGGGTTGGGCACTCAGGGGTTGGGTTGGACACTCTGAGGTTGGGTTGGGCACTCAGGGGTTGGGTTGGGCACTCAGGGCTTTGCTGGGCACTCAGGGTTTGGGTTGGGCACTCAGGGGTTGGGTTGGGCACTCAGGGGTTGGGTTGGACACTCAGAGGTTGGGTTGGGCACTCAGGGGTTGGGTTGGACACTCAGGGCTTTGCTTGGACACTCAGGGATTGGGCACTCAGGGTTTGGGTTGGGCACTCAGGGGTTGGGTTGGGCACTCAGGGCTCTGCTTGGACACTCAGGAGTCGGTGCTCTGGTGCTGCCCAAGCCTCCAGCTCCCCGCAGCCGCTCCCCTGTGCCCCTCCAGATGTTGGCATCTGGCTGGAGCCTCCCTCCTCTCTCCTTTTCAGCCTGTCTCCAGCACCAGAGCTGTGAAATGTGTGTGACCTCGGAGCTGACCTTCAACTGCAGCTGGTGCCACGTCCTGCAGAGGTACCTGGCAGGAGTTTCTTTCCTTGGCGATGCCTCTGAAGCTGGGGCAGTGCCAGGGCTGGTGTCCCTGTCAGTATTTCTGAGTTTTTTTTATTATTTCCCCATTTTTTGTGCTTTTTTGGGGGTGCTGAGGTGCTGCTCTCAGTCCCACAGTCACGGTTAGGCCGTGACCTGATCTCCACTTACAAGCCACTCCAAGGATGCATTTCCTGGGGATTTTGGTCCTGGAACAAGCTGGGACCTGAGGCAGGGCTCAGATTTTTGTCAGGGAGCTTAAAAACGGGGAAAACTTGTCCTGACTCAGGCTGGGATCAGCTTGGAGTGCGGGGCACCCCTGGAAGGGCTCCAGCAGGGAGGTGACAGAGTCAGGGACGCTCCTGGGTGTGGGACGCTCCCTCCTCGTCAGGGATTGGAGCCAGCAAAGGTGTGGGGGGCTGATTTTTGTGGGGCATTGAACAGAGGATGTGGCCCTGCCCCTGCTCTCCTCCAGCTCGGGCAGGGTTTTGCAGAGCAGATTTTAATGAGATGGAGCTGAAGGATTTATTGAGAGCTGGCGGCAGGGGAGGGGACCCAGTAACACAAATCCTGCGCCGTGGAAACCCGGGGGGAACCTCCCAGCCCCCCCTCCTCGTCCCCTGAGCCACCCTAAAGCAGCACTGAGTCCTTGTGACACCCCCTGAGCCAGTGCCAGCGGCTCAGTGGTGGCTCCGGAGCAGGGAATGGGGCGTTCTCCTTCTGGGGAGCCCAGACGTGGCAGAACTCGAGCCTGGGGTGCAGCGGGTTCGGCTGGAGCTGGTTTTGTTCAAACCCTTCCTTGTCCTGCTCGTTCCGAGTTCAGGGCCTGGGCAAGTGGGATTTTATCAGATCAGGGAGTCGCGGAATGGGTTGGGGGTGGGAAGGGACCTCAAAGCTCATCCAGTGTCACCCCACACCTCCCACTATCCCAGGCTGCTCCAAGCCCTGTCCAACCCAGCCTTGGGCACTTCCAGGGATCCAGGGGCAGCTGCAGCTTCTCTGGGCACCTGTGCCAGGGCCTGGCCACCCTCACGGGGAGGAATTTTCCCAGTATCCCATCAATCCCAGCTCTCTGGCAGTTTAACCCCTTCTGCACCCCCAGTTGCTGGTGCCGGTGTTCGCTCCTGTCACTGGTGCCGTGTCGGCCGCCAGCCCCGCGTCCCCCGGGGACAGTTCAGGTTCCAAACGGGAATTCCAGATGGCAGGAACGGGCTGGGAATGTTGAGCTGCAGCAGGACAACCGCTGTCGGGTTGGACCAGCCAGGTCCTGCAAAGCCAACCTGATCCTTCCCAAAGAACTTCCAGGCTTGGAGCTGGCACTCCACGATTCCAACCCGGAGCTCTCTCCCAAAAAGTGGAATCCGTATTTTTACCTCTCCCAAGCCCATAATCGTGACAGGAGCGGGATTTTAAGCAAAGATCTCGGCAGGAGCTGATGTTTTCTTCGTGGTTTCTCCCTTTCCTGGTTGGGTGAATTGGTGTTTGCCTGAACTGGTTGGGGTTTTAGTCTGGCCCGAGCCTCTCCGAAGGTCAGAGCGCTGCTCCGTTCCCTGTTCCTGCAGGGAATTCTCGGGCTGGCGTTCGCCTGATGTCATCTGGAGTTCCTGCAGTGTTTTTCCTGTGCAGATGTTGCTGGAAGGAGCCCAGAGAACCTCGTGGAGCTCACGGCCTTGCCCTGGCACCGAGTCCGGGGAGTGGAAACTCGAGCTCAGCCCGTGCATTTCTCCTGATTTCCCCTCTCCTTTTCCCTTGGAGAAGCGCTCTTGACCCTTTTCCTCCTCTGGGAAGGGGAATGTTGGGGCTCTTCCAGCACAGCTGTAGGGAAACCCCACACCTCTGGATGAAATCTTGGCTATCACCTTTCCTGGCTCTGTTATTCCAAGTATCCACACCCAGCACTTGCCAGGGCAGGATTTGGGATTTTTGGGAGCTGAGGAGTCACAGGCACTGCCACCCTCGTTACCTGGCACGGGATAATCCTGCTGTTCCCCACAGGTGCTCCAGCGGCTTCGACCGGTACCGGGAGGAGTGGTTGTCCTACGGCTGTGGCCAGGTGAGCCTGGAGAATCCCAATCCCTCCTGTGGAGGGTGGGAATGGTGCTGATCCACGGGAAAATCCGTGGCCCAGCTCAAAAAATGAATGTTCATCTCTGGGTGGCCCACGGTGTTCTGGATCCCACTGAGCATCCCCTGGGATATCCCCGTGTTCCCTTGGGATATCCCCATGTTCCCTTGGGATATCCCCGTGTTCCCTTGGGATATCCCCATGTTCCCTTGGGATATCCCTGTGTTCCCTTGGGATATCCCCATGTTCCCTTGGGATATCCCCGTGTTCCCTTGGGATATCCCCATGTTCCCTTGGGATATCCCCATGTTCCCTTGGGATATCCCTGTGTTCCCTTGGGATATCCCTGTGTTCCCTTGGGATATCCCCGTGTTCCCTTGGGATATCCCTGTGTTCCATTGGGATTTCCCTTTATTCCCTTCAGGTGTTCCTTGGGGTTTCCCTTTGGAATTCCATTTGTATCCCTTTTTACCCTTTGGAAAACCCTGTATTCCCTTTAGATACTCCTTGGGATATCCCTTTATTCCCTCTGGATATCCCTTTATTCCGTTGGGACATCCCTTTATTCCTCTTGGATATCCTTTTATTCCCTCTGGAGAACCGTTTATTCCCTTTGGATTTCCCTTTATTCCCTTTAGATGTTTCTTGGGATTTCCCTTTATTCCCTTTAGATAACCTTTGGATATCCCTTCATTCCCTCTGGATATCCCTTCATTCCCTCGGGATATCCCTTTATTCCCTTGGGATTTCCCTTTATTGCCTTGGGATATCCTTTTATTCCCTTTAGGTGTTCCTTGGGGTTTCCCTTCATTCCTTTTAGATAACTTTTGGACATCCCTTCATTCCCTCGGGATATCCCGTTATTCCCTTGGGACATCCCTTTATTCCCCTTGGATATCCCTCTATTCCCTCTGGATATCCCTTTATTTCTCTTGGACATCCTTTTATTCCCTCTGGATATCCCTTCATTCCCTTGGGATATCCCTTTATTCCCTTTAGGTGTTCCTTGGGGTTTCCCTTTATTCCTTTTAGGTAACCTTTGGATATCCCTTCATTCCCTTGGGATATCCCTTTATTCCCCTTGGATATCCTTTAATCCCCTTGGATATCCTTTTATTCCCTAAGGACATCCCTTTATTCCCTCTGGATATCCTTTTATTCCCCTTTGGATATCCCTTCATTCCCTCGGGATATCCCTTCATTCCCTCGGGATATCCCTTTATTCCCCTTGGATATCCCTTCATTCCTTCTGGATATTCCTTTATTCCCTTGGGATTTCCCTTTATTGCCTTGGGATATCCTTTTATTCCCCTTGGATATCCCTCTATTCCCTCTGGATATCCCTTTATTTCTCTTGGATATCCCTTCATTCCCTCTGGGTATCCCTTCATTCCCTTTGGATTTCCCTTTATTCCCTTTAGGTGTTCCTTGGGGTTTCCCTTTATTCCTTTTAGATAACCTTTGGATATCCCTTCATTCCCTCTGGATATCCTTTTATCCCCTTGGATATCCTTTTATTTCCTTTGGATATCCCTTCATTCCCTCGGGATATCCCTTCATTCCCTCGGGATATCCTTTTATTCCCTTTGGATAGCCCTTCATTCCCTCTGGATATCCCTTTATTCCCTTTGGATTTCCCTTTATTCCCTTTAGATGTTCCTTGGGGTTTCCCTTTATTCCTTTTAGATAACCTTTGGATATCCCTTCATTCCCTCTGGATATCCTTTTATCCCCTTGGATATCCTTTTATTTCCTTTGGATATCCTTTTATTCCCTATGGACATCCCTTCATTCCCTCGGGATATCCCTTCATTCCCTCTGGATATCCCTTTATTCCCTCTGGAGATCCCTTCATTTCCTCTGGATATCCTTTTATCCCCTTGGATATCCTTTTATTTCCTTTGGATATCCCTTTATTTCCTTTGGACATCCCTTCATTCCCTCGGGATATCCCTTCATTCCCTCTGGATACACCCACAAAGAGTCATTTATTCCCCTTAAACACCCCTTGATTCCCTACAGATATCCCGGGATTCCCTTTGGATACCCCTTCGCCTCTCCCTTTATTCCCGTTATTCCTCCTCCTCCTCCCGGAGCGGGACTTTTCCTCACTGCGGGCAGGAGGGAACGAGCCCCGTTGGTGTCCTGGGGAGCAGAATTATCCCACAGCTCCTTCCTTCGCCTTGCAGGGCTCGGCTCCGACCAAAAATCAGCTTCTGCTCCGGCCTTTCCTCTTCTTTGGTTATTTTTCCTTTCCTTTTTTCCTTTTTTAGGGTTTTTTTTCCTTTTTATTTTGGTTTTTTGGGTTTTTTTGGGGTTGGTTTTGTTTGGTTCGCTTTGGTTTTGATGGGGTTTTTTTGTTTGTTTGGGGTTTTTTCGTTTGGGGTTTGTTTTGTTTTGTTTCGTTTTTTTTCTGGTTTGTTTTGGGGGGTTTCGAGGGGCTTTTATGGTGAGGTTTTGGGGGGGTTTTGGGTTTTATTGATGGTTTTGGGGTTTTTTTGGATTTTCTGGGGGCTTTTTGAGGGTTTTTTGTGGTTCTTTTTGGTTGTTTTTTTCTGGGTTTTGGGGGTTTTTTTGGTGTTTTTTGGGAGGTTTTTGGCGTTTTGTTTTTTGGGGTTTTTTTTGACAGTTTTGGTGGTTTTTGGGTTTTTTTGTGTTTTTTGGTGGTTTTTTGGTGGTTTGGGGGATTTTTTGGTGGTTTCTTTTTGTGGTTTTTTTGGGTTTTTTTTTGGGGGGGTGGGTTTTGGTGTTTTTTGGGTGGTTTTGGGGGTTTTTTTGTGGGGATTTTGTTTTTTTTGTTTTTTTGGGTGGGTTTTGGTTTCTTTTTGGTGGTTTGGGGGATTTTTTGGTTTTTTTTGGTGTTTTATGGGGGGGTTGGTTTTTTGGGGGGGTTTGTGGTATTTTTTTGGTGGTTTTGGGTTTTTTTTTGCAGGGATTTTGGGGGTTTTGTTTGTTTTTTTTTTTGTTGGTTTTTTTGGTGGTTTTTTGGTGGTTTTTTGGTGCTTTGGGGGGTTTTGAGGTTTGTTTTCTGGGGTTTTTTTTGGGATTTCTTTATGTTTTTTTTTCAATGGGTTTATTTTTCTTCCCAACTGAAAACTCCACTTTATTTCCTATAAACGAGAGGCCACTGGACCCACGTGGGGTCACCGGACCCTTGTGGGGTCACCCAGAGGTGCACCAAGCTCAGCCTGTGGGATTTGCCAGCTCATTGCCCCTTGTCCTGCTGAAATCCTTCCCAAATTTTCCTCCTCTTCTCCGACCTCCGCCTCACTCCCAGCCCTCATCCCCCGCTTCCCCTCCAGCCTTTGCACCCGTGTGGGAAGCGCAGCCCCGCGGCCGTTCCCACTGGAGGGAAACCGGGAGAACCAGCCCCGTATTCCCTGTTTTCTCTCATCAGCCGGATGCAAAGACCTGCGAGGATTTAGCGGAAGGCGGCCGCTACTCAGCACCCCCGGACAGCTCGGCGTCACCGCGGCCCCAGGATGGCACCTCCCCGACGGCCTCGCTCTTCGTCGACAGCCTCACCACCGAGGGTGGGTGCCCAGCAGGTGACCCCTGATCCCCAGGGATTGTCCCCGGACTGGTGACCCCAAATCCCTGATCTCTGAGGAGGTGACTCCCAATCCCTGATGCTCATCCTTGGACTGGTGACCCCAAATCCCTGATCCCTGAGAAGGTGACTCCCAATCCCTGATCCCTGGACAGGTGACCCCTCACCCCTGATTCTGATCCCTGGACAGGTGACCCCAAATCCCTGATCGCTGAGAAGGTGACCCCCAATCCCTGACGCTCGTCCTTGGACAGGTGACCCCAAATCCCTGATCCCTGGACTGGTGACCCCTCACCCCTTATTCTGATCCCTGGACTGGTGACCCCAAATCCCTGATCGCGGGGCAGGTGACCCCTGATCCATGATCCCGGGGCAGGTGACTTCCCCCATCCCTGGGGTTTGTCCCTGGGCAGGTGACTCCACACCCCTGATCCCGATCCTTGGGAAGGTGATCCCTGATCCCGATCCCTGGGAAGGTGATCCCCCATTCCCAATCCCGGGGCAGGTGATCCCTCACCCCTGATTCTGATCCCTGGACAGGTGACCCCAAATCCCTGATCCCAGGGCAGGTGACCCCTGATCCATGATCCTGGGGCAGGTGATCCTTCACCCCTGATTCTGATCCCTGGACAGGTGACCCCAAATCCCTGGGGACTGTCCCTGGACAGGTGACCCCAAATCCCTGATCCCAGGGATCAAGGACTTCCCCCAACCTTAGGGATTGTCCCTGGGCAGGTGACCCCACACCCCTGATCCCGATCCCTGGGAAGGTGATCCCTGATCCTGATCCCTAGGAAGGTGATCCCCCATTCCCGATCCCTGGACAAGTGATCCCCATCCCTGATCCCGATCCCTGGGCAGGTCTTTTACTGCCTCATAAAGCAAATCCAAATCCAAGTAAATACAAGGAGCAGATGGGTTTGGAGCAGGATCATGGAATGGTTTGGGTTGGAAGGGACCTTAAATCCCATCCAGTCCCACGGGCAGGGACACCTCCCACTATCCCAGGTTACTCCAAGCCCCATCCTTGGGGCGGGATGAGGACAGCAGATGATGGAAAAGGGAAGGAAGGGCAGCCAAGAGGTGCCACCTGAGGGAATGTGGCACGGTGGGAAGAGTTTTAGAGGTTTTCCAGCTTTTTTACCCATTTGTGAAGGTCAGCAAAGCAACCCAGCCACAGTGGGCGGGAACCCACAGGATCCTAAAGGGATTAATCCCGGAGAGAGGGGCTCGGGATTCCAACGGGCTCAAGGTTGCTGGGACCTTCAGCCTGGAATTAACGTGGTCATCGCCCTCTCCTTGGGAATGCTGCTCCTTCCAGCTCCACAAAACCCCCCCGAGCTTCCCTGGAGACCCCCCCAAGTCCTAAAGCTCCATAATCCCATTACCACGGGGCCGGCCCCGCCGATCCTGGCACAGGGAGCGCCGCAATTTGGCTGCTTAATTGTCCCTACCGCAAAGTGGTAATTAGGATAAATAGAAAGGAACGTCAGTAATTGTCCTTCAGCGGTGGAAGGAGCTGGGTGAGGGAACGGAGCTCCTTCCTGCCAGGGCTGACTTTGAAAGGAGAGCTTAAAGGGAAGAGTTGGAACAGCAGCACGGAGATTGTTTTCCAGCCCATCGCCCGGTTCTTGGAAAAAACAGCACGAGAGGCTTTGTGTGACACAGCCAGGCATGGAGTTAATTTGGGATCTTGGAAGGGAACGAACGGCAGCTGCGCCCGGAGGAGGATTTTGGAGAACAGCAGAGGAGCAGCTACACAAGGGAGGGGAGCTGGGCCGTGGTGTTCTCCCTGGCCAGCACAGATCCCTGGATCTGTGTCCTCTCCAAGCAGCCCAGATCTCTGGATCCACATCATTCCCACCAGCCCAGCTCCCTGGATCTGTGTCCTCTCCAACCAGCCCAGATCCCTGGATCTGTGTCCTCCCCACCAGCCCAGCTCTCTGGATCTGTGTCCTCCCCACCAGCCCAGCTCTCTGGATCTCTGTCCTCCCCACCAGCCCAGCTCCCTGGATCTGTGTCCTCTCCAACCAGCCCAGATCCCTGGATCCATGTCCTTCCCAGCCAGCCCAGATCCCTGGATCTGTGTCCTCCCCACCAGCCCAGCTCCCTGGATCCTCTTCTTCCCCACCATCCCACCCCCCTGGATCTGTGTCCTCCCCAGCCAGCCCACACTGGTGGATCTGCACCCTCCTCACCATCCCAGATCCTTGGATCCGTGTCCTCCCCAGGCAGCCCCGTTTTTTTGGATCCACATCCTGCCTGGATCTCCTGCTGGAGCTGCTGGTGCACAGCCTGACTCACTGGCCACGTGCTGCTGCTGTGGCCAGCACATGTGGGAGCCAAGCCCTGGGAATTCTGGATTGGGATTTGGGAGCTGAGCCAAGCCCCAGGAATTCTGTATCAGGATTTGGGAGCTGAGCCAAGCCCCGGGAATTCTGGGTCAGAATTTGGAAGCTGAGCCAAGCCCCAGGAATTCTGGATCAGGATTTGGGAGCTGAGCCAAGCCCCGGGAATTCTGTATCAAGATTTCACCCTCGTGAGGGCGGTGCTGTGGAGCCTGTGGAGAGACAAAGCCTTGCCTGACGGATCCTGGTTCTTCCAGAGCGAGGCAAGGAACAGAAGTGGATTTGGAGCATCCCGTGGGTTTATTTGGGATGTGTTGGCTGCAAATTCCATAGGCTGGACAAGGACACCCAGTTACGGATCAAACCTGGCACCGGGAGCAGGGAACGACCCCGTCCCTCGGGTATTTGTGCTCCAGGTGCCGCCTCAGTGAAGGAAATCCCCAACCCACACCCCGCTCACTGGCACTGTGGCTTCCCAGGTGCCTCCCTCGTCCACAGAGATTTCCAACTCTCTGGAGATCCCATTCCAGTGGGATGGGAGTGGGTGGGAAACACACAGGGATATCACAGAAAGCTCCTGACTTGATTTTTTTTGCCGCGTTTTCTCCTTTTCAGACGACACGAAGCTCAACCAGTTTGCGGGAGGAGAGGGTAAGGCCTTCACCCCCTCCCTCTGCTCCAAGGGAACCCAGGTTTCCCTGGATTCGGGTGCACGGGAGCTGTGCTTGGGCACCGGGATGAACCCCAGAGGGATCAGGATGCAGTTCCCGTTGTCCTCACCCCGATTAGAGCAAATCCAGGCAGTGAAAAGAGAGCTGGGAATGATCTGGTTTATCCTGCTGCTCTTTGTCCGCTTTTCCCGCTCATTCCCGCTGTGCCGGCTCGAGGAGTTTTCTCCTTCCGTGTAATTCCCATTATTTGCAACATTTTCACTGACACAAAGTCTCTTTTTCCTTCGAATTTCTCTGGCTGGGACACAAAACCCAGCGTCAAATCCAGCTATGAAGCATCCTCTGCCTTTTCCCTCCCTTTTCCCGGGGATCCCGGCTCAGTCCCAGTCTTTCCATCAGCCCCAAAGTACTGCCATAATTCCAGAGGTTCTGGAAGGCTCCAACCCCTCTTCCCCAGGTGTCAGATCCCCTTGCAAAGCAGGAGTGAATCCCTATTCCCTGAGGGCAGCTCCGGGAAGTTCAGCTGGCAGAGAAAAGCCCCAGAGCCTTCAAAGTCCACCATATTCCTAATTTTAGCCAAATTTCCCCCCCCAACCGGGATCCATTTGGGAACATCCAGCTGCACCCTCTGTATCCCGAGGTCTCAGCGCCACTCCAGGCTCAGCTGGATCCTGTTTTCCAGGTGTGGGAAGCAGCAGCCTCCCTTCGCAGAGCTCCGGAGCCCCGATGCCCACGGGCACCATCGTGGGCATCGTCGTGGCCGTGCTGCTCCTGGCCGGGATCATCCTGGCCGGAATTTACATCAGCGGCCACCCCACGTCCACCGCCGCCCTCTTCTTCATCGAGGTGAGCGAGGTTTTGGCTTCTGTACTAGTTTGAAAACAAACCAGTGGGAGGCACCAAGTCAGAATAACAATTTAATGGAAGTTAAAGAAAAGGAAAAAAAAGTAAAAGAAAACACTGACAGAGTCAAGATACAACCTGGCACCCTGTTAGGCAGGGTGGTGGTAGCAGTCTGGTAGAATGGTGGCTGCAGCCCTCTGAAGTGGTGATCCTGTGGTAAAAAGGGTCTGCTCTTCCTCAGAAGAAGGTCCAGTGGTGGCTGTGTAGCTCCTGTCCTCTGGAAATCCAGTGGAAAGGGTGTCTCTGGTGTTCAGAGTCCCAGATTATATCCACGATGGGATGCTTGGTTCCTCCCTCTGGGTGGAGCATCTCACAATGGGGCAATGAGTCATGAGGCCAAGTGTTGATTAGGCTCATTAACAGAAGATAGTCCGGAGGGAGTTATCTGGGAGTCATTAACGAAGATGGTCCGGAGGGAGTTATCTGGGAGCCATCAACAGAAGATGGTCCGGAGGGAGTTATCTGGGAGTCATGGGCAGGACAATGATGGGCCATTAATAAAAAGATGGTCTGGGGGGAGGAGGCAAGGAAACACTGCCCCACCTGATTTCAGCAGCTCATGAGGATGGGAATAGAACACACTGCAACCCAGGACAGCTTCCCACCCCAATCCTCGTCTTCCAGAGGGTAACGGGAAGCAGCAGGAATTTTGGGAAGTTCCCAGCCCAGTCCTTTTCCGTGGTCCTGCTGCTCTCTCCACCCCCCGAGCTCGGCCTCTCCTTCCCTCACAGTTTTATTTCTGCCCTTGATTCCCCTCGTGGGGGAAAATCCAAGCGGGTTCTTGGGGATTTCGGATCCGTGAGGAGCGCCCGGAGCCCGCAGGAAAGGGGAAAATCGCCCCGTTCACGTGATTTTTAGTGGATAATGGTTTTATTTCTTTTAAGTTTGGATTTATATTCTTTTAATTTTGGATTTATTTTCTCTAATTTTGGTTCTATTTTTGCTAATTTTGTGTTTTTATTTCTTCTAATTTTGGTTCTATTTTTGCTAATTTAATATTTTTATTTTTTCTAATTTTGGTTTTAGTTTTGCTAATTTAGTATTTTTATTTCTACTAATTTTGGTTTTATTTCTTCTCATTTTGGTTCTATTTTTGCTAATTTAGTGTTTTTATTGTTGCTAATTTTGGATTTATTTTTGCTAATTTAGGTTTTATTTTTGCTAATTCAGTGGTTTTATTTCTACTAATTTTGGAATTTTTTTTCTAATTTTGGTTCTATTTTTTCTAATTTTGGTTCTATTTTTGCTAATTTAGTGTTCTTATTGTTTCTAATTTTGGTTTTATTTCTTCTAATTTAATATTTTTATTTCTTCTAATTCTGGGTTTTTTTTGCTAATTTAGTATTTTTATTTCTTCTAACTTTGGCTTTATTTTTTCTAATTTAGTGGTTTTATTTTTTGCTAATTTTGGTTTTATTTTTGCTAATTTAGTGTTTTTATTGTTTCTAATTTTGGTTCTATTTTTTTCTAATTTAATATTTTTATTTCTTCTAATTCTGGGGTTTTTTTTGCTGATTTAATATTTTTATTTCTTCTCATTTTGGTTTTATTTTTTCTAATTTAGTATTTTTATTTCTTCTAATTCTGGTTTTATTTTTGCTAATTTAGTATTTTTATTTCTTCTAATTTAGTATTTTTATTTCTTCTAATTTTGGATTTATTTTTGCTAATTTAACATTTTTATTTTTTCTCATTTTGGTTCTATTTTTTCTAATTTAATATTTTTATTTTTTCTCATTTTGGTCCTATTTTTTTCTCATTTTGGCTTTATTTTTACCAATTTAGTATTTTCATTGTTGCTATTTTCCATTCTATTTTCTTCTCATTTTTGGTTCTATTTTTTCTAACTCAATATTTTTATTTTTCCCTAACTTCGGTTTCATTTCCCCTTGTCTGTGACGAGTCCCTGGAGTGGCTTTGGATGGATATCGGGTCCCACATCCCGACCCCAAGGAAGGGCTTTGATTCAGGGTTTTTCCTCCTTCTGTGCCATCAGAATTCAAGATTCATCTGCAAAACCACCCCACGGATCAGGCCCTAAACCCTCTTCCCCTGCTCCATGAGCCTGGAGGGATTTTGTGCATTGAAATTTCCAGACTTTTTTGTTTGTTTGTGTTTTTTTTTTAATTTTTTTTCAGTTTGGTTTGAGGCTTTTGTGGGTTTTTTTCTCATTTTTGTGGTTTTTTTGTGGGTTTTTTTCTCATTTTTGTGGGGTTTTTTTCTGTTTTTTTTTTCTCATTTTTACGGAGAGAGCTCCAAACGGAGGAGTTTTAATTCCCGGCGTGGCAGGGGGTCCGATGATCTCGATCTGGAGCGGGGAGAGGGGTGGGATCCCGAGGCAGGAGGAGTGGGATAGATCCTGGCATGGGAGCTGCTGCTGGGCTGAGCAGAATTCAGCCCTTGGCCTCTCCTGATCCATCCCTGGCTTTGTCCTGGAGCTTTTTCCTCCACTCCACCCTCGGCCTCTCCTGATCCACCCCTGGGTTTTTCCTGGAGTGTTTTTCCTCCTCTCATCCCTCGGCCTCTCCTGATCCATCCCTGGGTTTTCCTGGAATGTTTTTGTGTTTTTCCTCCTCTCATCCCTCGGCCTCTCCTGATCCATCCCTGGCTTTTTCCTGGAGCTTTTTCCTCCACTCAGCCCTCGGCCTCTCCTGATCCATCCTTGGGTTTGTCCTGGAGCCTTTTTCCTCCTCTCATCCCTTGGCCTCTCCTGATCCATCCCTGGCTTTTTCCTGGAGCTGTTTTCGTCCACCCCTGTGCAGAGGGAAGCTGCAGAGGACGATCTCTGAGGCCTCTCCCAATCCAGATCCCAAAATTTTGGTGGGATTTATCCACCCCCAAGGAGAAGGGGCAGTGCTTGTCCTTGCTCTGACTCAAAGAGCGGAGCCACCTCTTCCAGGGAATGCTCTTGGTCCTCCTCGGCTGCTCCAGGCACGGATTATCCCAGTTTTTTCCAGGCTGATTTCACTGGAAGCTCCATTCCCTCCCCTGCTCCCCATTTGGTAGCTCAGCCCAGTGGGATCGATGCATTTGAAGCACTAAACAGTATTTTAAAACCCATTTTTATCACCAAAACCTCGAGCTCTCCCACCGATGACATCTTTTGTGCCTCAGGACCTGTTTTTCCCATTTTTCCCACTTTCCCTGCAGGAATGGGGGTGAAGGGCTCAATCCCAGCTCCTCACGTGCCTCTGTTTCTGTCCCCAGCGGAGGCCGCACCGCTGGCCCGCCATGAAATTCCGGAACCGCTCCAACCACGCCTCGTACGCCGAGGTGGAAGCGGCCAGCCAGGAAAAGGAGGGATTCGTGGAGGCCGAGCAGTGCTGAGCGCTTCTCCCAAGGAATCCCCAGGAATCCCCAGGAATCCCCAGGAATCCCGAGCCTCCCTGAGTGCCGGAATCTTCCGTCGTCCCATTGCAAAGTGTGTCCTCTCTCGGGAAAAGGAGCAGCGAGGAGAGGGAGAAGACCCCAAAAGGAGATTTTTGGGATGGATGAGGGCGGCCTGGGCGTGTCTGGATCCTCGTGGGCAGCGCCTGGAGCAGCACCGGGCTGGAAAAAAGCGCAGCCCATTCTTTTTCAGCTCGCTGGGGATTTCTGTCTTTTTTTGGTTGTTGTTCCTCTTCCCTCCTTTTGCTGGAGCCTGGACAGGGGCAGGGATGGTGGGGAAATCTCCCTGTGGGCAAAACAGGGGTTTGCTGGAGCAGCACAGAGGATTTTTTTGGGGCGCCAGTGCTCAGGAATGTTGTGCTGGTGCCCCTGGAGCGGCTGGGAAGTGGGAACAGATCCCGTGGAATCCCAGGAGGGGCATCCAGGGCTCCTCTCCCACCCCTCACCCCCAGCTCTGTCCCTTTCTCCTCTCTCCTCCTTCCATTGACGTTTGAATTTTGCCTTCACGGCTCAGCAGCCTCCAGCCCTGGATCTTTTCATCCCACCTCTGTTTTTCCACCCCTGTGCCTCCAACTCTCCCTTCCGAGCAGCCCTTCCAGCCCCAGCTCCCGGGAAAGGGGAATTTGGTCTGTTTTGAGGACAAAACGCCGCCGAGGATTCACCTGCAGGATCTGCGCGGGCCCCACCGGCTTTGCTGCGCTTTTGGGCACTTAATGAGTTTTGCTGAATTGCTAATTGTGACCCTTGGGCCTTAAAGGGGAGGGGGAGGGGGAAATAAATCTGAGATTCTGCCAAAACGCGTCCTCTGATGGCCATGGATGCGGCGGGAGCAGAGAGGGGTTGATGGGACAGAGCTCTGGAGAATGGGATAAATCCTGGAGTAAATCCAAGCTCGTTCTTGGGTGTTTCAGATCCATGAAGAGCGCCTGGACACTGCAGAAAACCTGAAAATCCCCCCTTTAACATCATCATTTTTAGGTTTTTTCCCTCATTTTGGTTCATTTCCCCCATGCCTGGGATGAGCCCCTGGGTGGGTTTGGATGGATTCGGGATCCCACATCCCCAGCCCAAGGAAAGGCTTCAATTCGGGACCTCTCAGGGTTTTCTCCTCCTTCCGTGCCACCAGAATTCAGGATTCACCTGCAAAACAATCCCACAGATCAGGCCCTAAACTGAGGGGAAAAAACCCCCACAGAACCCCACAGATCCTGGCAGAGGTAAATTTTCTTTCCACCCCAAAACCTGTTGGATTACAGGGTTTTTTCCCCTCCCTTTTATTTTTAATTTCCTCTTTCTCCTCAGCTTTTTATTCCCATGATCATTTTGGGGATCTATTTTATCCTCTGGCTGCTCCAAAGGCAGGGTCTGTCAAATTCATGTTTTCCTTCTCACCTGCTGAATTTATGGAACCATTACGGATAAATACGGATCGTTGGTGGCATTCAGACCCCAGATTCGACTTCCCCACAGCCACTGGGGAGGAGTTTTTTTTGCTGCATTTTAAGGCATTAAAGCACCAAAATGCTCGAGCCGAGTCAGGATCGTGGCCCAGACAGATTTGGAAGAGAAGTTTTATTTCCAAATAAAGCTTTTCCCTAAAACCTGTTCCTTTCCCCGAAGTGGGAAGGATTCAAAGGGAATTCACCCAGGTTTTGCCCCAAATCTGATCTCCTTTGTAATGGTAACGAGCAAATTTTTCTCTGGATTTTCTCTGGATTTCGCTCTTTTTCAACAGTTTAAATTGGAATTATTAATTCCAATCGTTTTAGGCCTGGTTTTTCCTGGTTTTCTGCACCTGAGCACACGGGAACAGCGAGGTTTTGGGTCCTTCTCTTCCCCTGCAGCCCCTGGAAGTGCTGGGAAACATCCAAGGGTTCTGAAATGCTGCAGATTTAAAGGAAAGCTGCCTTTAAAGGGGGAGCGTTAGTGCCAATCGCTGAGCCAGGATTTTGGGAGGATTTGGGGAAAAAATACAGAGATTTGGGAAAGATTCAGGTGGGGAATCCCAACATCCACAGCACAGGAATGGCTGGATTGGGATGCATAGAACACCTGGAATTCAGGGAGATGCCGAGTTATTAATTAAAGGCTCTTTAATTTTAAATTATTTAAAATTTTGCCTTGAAGGGAAGAACCAAACCCAGCCAGGCTCTGCTCCAGAGGTTTGGGATCTGGGCATTCCCAGGTGCAATTCCTCAGCTCCGAGGTGGTGGAGTAAAAGGAGAAATTCCTGCCCAAAATCAGCTCCAGGCTGGATCCAGCTGGGGATGCTGCGTGCCAAGGAGGAGAGCAGAAATTCCCTGTCCTGCTTTTCCATGTTTGCAGCTGGAATTTCAGCCTGGGGAGAATCATTTCCTGAATATTCCTTGTGGTGGAAGAGGAGTTGGAAATCTGGGAAATCCGGGAAATCCAGCGCTGCCAGGGCTTAGAAAAAAGGGGGAAATGGCTTTTCCACGGCCAGGTTCTGTCAGAAAGCAGAGTCTGGGTGCTCCAAATCCAATCCTCCTTTTCCTGCCCGGGAAACTCCGAGGTGCTGGTTAATCTTGGAGTGACGATGATGACATAAAATCCGTTTAATTTCACTTTTCCAGCCACATCCTGAAGTTTTCCTCTGCATCCCTCTGGATTCTGTGATGCTTCAGTGTCCCTGTGTATCGTGACCTCCTCTTATATCACGACAGAGGGGCTGGGGGTGCAGCTGTGCCCAGCTTGGGTGGCTCAAAATGGGGAGAAAACCCCAAATTCTGCCCCAGCTCCTCATTTGTGCCACTGCTGGGCCCGTCCCAGATGGGAAATTCCATCCCTTCCCTGCTCCTGGAACCTCTGAGCTGGAAAACAGCCAGGAAAACACAGCCTGGGCTTCAGGGGAGACCCAAAGGAGGGAGGTTTGGGGTGAAAAAGGGGGTGAAACCTCCTTTTTTTGACCTTACAAACGATTCTCACCGTAACTAAAGGCCGATTTTCCACACTCCTGAATTTCCAGCAGAGTCTGGAGTGTTCTGAGGGACCCGAGGCACTTCATCCCTCTTTTCCTGCAGAGCGTTTGCCACAGATTCTCTGCATGGGATGGAGCCTGGATAGGGAATAAAAACCTAAAAACCTCTTCCTTTTGGATGCCTTCATTTTCCAAATAAACCCTGCAAAGGATTCTTTGGGAATGGCTTTCATCCCGGATTTTTTTTTCCATGGGTGCTCCAGGAATACAGGGAATTATTTCTTTTAAGGCTTTTTTTTTTCTTCTTGTTTATTCTGCTTGGATTATTTAGATTTTTTTGGTTTTTTCCCTTGGATCATTTGGTTTTTAAAAAATATTCAGGATCAATGTTTTGATCTCTGCGTTGCTCCCGAATAATTTCAAATATAAATCACTTTAAAGGTCATTCATAACCCAAGAGCTCGGGGCAGCACTGCACCCCCAGGCTTCTCTTTGTTTTGTTTTTTTTTTTTTTTTTTAATCTCTATCCATTTATTCCCATCAGAAAAATAAATAATAAATCCTTTATTTCCCTCCCCCGTTTTCCCTTTCACCCTGTTCATCCCTCTTTTCCTTCAGGAGCTTTTTCCAGGCTGTGCTAACAATGCAAACAGGTGGGAGGGAATTGAATCAGGATTAAAGAATTCTCCCGTCCTGGTGCCTCGTTCTGTCCCTGCGAGCGGAGAAGCAGCAGATCTATAATTAGAGATGGAAACATTCCATTTTGATAGGAATATTCCGATTTTTTTTTTAAACCAAAACGCACGCAAATCCCCACTTTTTAATAGAAAATGAATTAAAAATTCCATAGCTGTCAACAAATGGCCTTCACACCAAACAACACCCCCCCCCCCCCCCCCCCCCCCCGAAATGCAAAGAAACCAGGATTTGTACCCTGGAAATGCAAGCCCAGGTACAAAGAAACATCCCAGGCCAACATTAATAGCACTGACAGCAAGGAGGGAGCAGATTGCTCCAGCAGGGCCCGTGGGTGGAGGAATAAAATCTCAAATAGATGCTCTGAATCTGCATTTTCCAGGCAGAATCAAGCTCCGGGTATGGGTGGGAGAGGGGAATTTGGGCTCCTGCTTGGGTGTTAAATGTATTTATTGTGCCTCACTCGGCAGGGAGGGATGGGAATGGTTTCCTTTCTCACAAAGAATTTGGGAATTCGCTGGGGTTTGGGGGGATATTTGCAGGGAGAAGGTGTTTTTAAGGGGGAATCACATGGAGCTGCTTTTTCCCCCTCCCACAAGGCAGGGATGGGAAGAGGAGAGGGCGGATTCCCGGGGTGGGATAATTACCAGCACAATCCTGAAAAAAAATGGGTTTCAAGGAGCAGGAAACCCCTGCACGTTTCCCTTCAGCTGCCACAAGAGGATCCTGAAATCACCTTCACCTCCCACCACAATTTTCCCGTTACAAAAAGATGAGGAAAACCCCAATTCCGAACATTTCCCGTTGATTTTTCTTCTCTATCCCCTTTTTTCACGCCGCAAATCCCGATTGTTCAGCAAGCAGGTCAGGCCAGGCAGCAATTTCCCCTCACTCTCAGGGAAAAGGAGCTAAATTTTCCTGCTCCCCTCCTCGATTTGAACTCCAGCTATAAAATCTGACAGGGGGTTTTTGCTACTTTTTAAATGAAATCTGACAAAACCCTCGGCGCGTGCCGGCAGCGCTCGTGCAAACCCTTTTCCCCCCCCTCCGCCCCCGCCAAAAATGACATCACTGATAAAGAAGGAGGAAAAAAACCTCTTCAATTTGCTTTTTTAAGGGCTGAACGGAGCAGGCTCGCCGCTCTTTTTGAGGATAATTGTGGGGTTTCGTGCTCGGTGACGAGCTGCAGGCAGCTTCCTCCCCGCCAGGGTTTTGTTCCCTGATTCCTCTTGGCTGCTGGAGGATTTTTAATTCCTCCAGCTGAGGAAAGGGACTTCCAGAATAACCAGAGAACCCCAAGGTGAGGATTTCTGAGCTCCTTCACCTTTCCCAGCTGGTGGAGGTGGGGATAACTCGATGGAACATCCAGGAAAAAATGAGGATCTGTGATGGCTCCTGCAAGGAGGGGTCTGACAGCAAAAGAGGCACGAGTTTGGATGTGATCCATGAAAAAGAGCGGATTCCAGGAGTTTCAGCATGGGGAATGTGGGATTGCTGGGTGGGCAGCAGTGGGAGTGGGACCCTCCCGACCTGGAGGGGTTGGAGCTTGTCCAGGGAATGGAGCTGGGAAGGGTCTGGAGCACCAGGAGTGGCTGAGGGAGCTGGGAATGTTTATCCTGGAGAAAAGAGGGATCAGGAGGGACCTTCTGGATCTCCACAAGTGCCTGACAGGGGGGGACAGCTGGGGAGGGTTGGGCTCTGCTCCCAGGGGATGGGGACAGCAGGAAAATCCTGGCCTCGGGATGTGCCAGGGGTTGGACATCAGGAGGAATTTCCTCATGGAAAGGTTTCTCCAGCCCTGGACAACAGCCCTGCCCCATCCCTGGAAGTGCTCAAGAACCTGTGCATGAGGCACCTGGGGACATCGTTTAGTGCTGGGTTGACCATTGGACTTGTTGATCCTAAAACCTCTTTTCCAGCCAGAACAATTCCAGGATCCCACGATTCTAACCCAGAAGCTTGGAGCAACAATCAGCTTCATCAACATTTTTGCGTGTCGTGGCATTCCCGTGGTATTCCCACCGTGCAGGCCGGGTTGTTTTCCCTCCTTGGCCAGGACAGCAGCTCTGGGGAGGATTTTCATCCCTACCCAATCCAGATTTTCCTTGTTTTTTTTCCCAAGGAATAACAGGCTGGGCCCAAGGAAAAGGAAAAGATCGTAAAGCAGAGCGGCCCTGGCTGCAATCACTCCTGAGCTGTTCTGGAGCTTCCCGTGGCTCCAGTGGGTAATTATCCCACAGACAGCTTCCCACATGTCTGGGGCTGGATGCTGCACCTTAAAATGTGGGAGAAAGGAAAAAGCAGCGATTCCGGCCGGAGGAGCTGGGTTTGGGATGCTCATGGATTCTCAGGAAGCTGCTGGGTTTTTTTTGGGGGGTGGGCTGGGCTCTGTTTGCCTGCAGAGCTGGAAGGTTGGGAAGAGCTGGAGGTGGGGAAAAAAAGGAGGAATGTTGAGGAGGAAGAAGGAGCAGGCTGGAAAATGCAGAGGGAGGATCCTCAAATCCCAAATGCTGGGATTTGGTGAGTGCAGGATGCGAAGGATGAAGGGTGAGCGACAAACACGGGGCACGCCGGGACCACCTCTGCACCCACCCCATCCCTGTCCTGCCTCTTGCACTCCCACATTCCCTCCATCCCAAGGTTTAGTGCCATCATCCGAAGGCAGCGAGCAAGAGCTGGGGCTCTGGATTCTGCCTCTGGAATCTTCCAAACCACCTTGGAGAGGTCCCCGAGCTGCTCCTGCCTCAGCGTGGTGGGGTGAGGCCAGCACCTCCCGCACGGGGCACCGAAATCCCAGAGGGATTCAGGGCACTCCAAGCATTTTAAAATCCTTGGAAGCAAGGCCTGGTGGAAGGGCAGAGCGCTGTTAACTCGTCCCAGCCACCAGCATGGCCCAAAAATGAGGTGGGAGATGCAAGAAAAGGGCAACTCCCGGCGTTAAATCCACTCCTGCCCCCACAGAGCCGGCCCTGATCCCAGGGGGAATGGGGGATGGGAATGGGGAATGGGGAATGGGGAATGGGGATTGGGGATTGGGGATTGGGGACAGGGAATGGGGAATGGGGAATGGGAGCAGGGAATGGGGAATGAGGAATGGGGATTGGGGAATGGGGAATGGGGAATGGGGAATGGGGAATGGGGAATGGGGAATGGAGGTGGGGAATGGGGAATGGGGACAGGGGAATTGGGAATGGGGATTGGGGAATGGGAGCAGGGAATGGGGATTGGGGATTGGGGATTGGGGAATGGGGAATGGGGAATTGGGGAATTGGGGAATGGGGATTGGGGATTGGGGAATGGGGAATGGGTAATGGGGAATGGGGAATGGGGAATGGAGAATGGGGACAGGGAATGGGGATTGGGGAATGGGGAATGGGGAATGGGGAATGGAGAATGGGGACAGGGAATGGGGATTGAGGAATGGGAGCAGGGAATGGGGATTGGGGAATGGGGAACGGGGAATGGGGAATGGGGAATGGGGAATGGAGAATGGGGAATGGGGATTGGGGAATGGGGAATGGGGAATGGGGGCAGGGATTGGGGATTGGGGATTGGGGACTGGGGATGGGGGATTGGGGATTGGGGACTGGGGATTGGGGATTGGGGATTGGGGATTGGGGACTGGGGATTGGGAAATGGGGAATGGGGAATGGAGAATGGGGACAGGGGAATTGGGAATGGGGATTGGGGAATGGGAGCAGGGAATGGGGATTGGGGATTGGGGATTGGGGAATGGGGAATTGGGGAATGGGGATTGGGGATTGGGGGCGGGCAATGGGGAATGGGGATTGGGAAATGGGGAATGGGGAATGGGGAATGGGGAATGGAGAATGGGGAATGGGGAATGGGGAATGGGGAATGGAGAATGGGGGCAGGGAATGGGGATTGGGGATTGGGGAATGGGGAATGGGGAATGGGGAATGGAGAATGGGGGCAGGGAATGGGGATTGGGGAATGGGAGCAGGGAATGGGGATTGGGGATTGGGGAATTGGGAATGGGAGCAGGGAATGGGGAATGGGGAATGGGGAATGGGGAATGGGGAATGGAGAATGGGGGCAGGGAATGGGGATTGGGGATTGGGGATTGGGGATTGGGGAATGGGGAATGGGGAATGGGGGCGGGGAATGGGGAATGGGGGCGGGGAATGGGGAATGGGGAATGGGGAATGAGGGCAGGGAATGGGGAATGGGGGCAGCTGGAAATTCTGATTATTAGGGAAGATCCTGCCGTGGTTTCCTGCAGTCCAGCAGGATGCCGGGAGGTTTGGAGCTGCGGTGAGGATGGGATCAGCCAGGCCTCAATCCCTCAGTGCCTCCAAGGATTCAATTCCTCCTCTTCCCCCCCCCCCACCAAGGGTTTTCCTATTTTCTGTGAAATTTTCCTTTTTCCCCCCTTTTCTTTTCATTCCTCCCTCTGGGCCTCACCTCTGTCACCGCACAGAAAAACAACGATAAAATGGGATTTGGGGGCAAATCCTGCTCAGCTTCCCACCGGATCCACTCACTCCGGGCCAGGATGCTGGGAATACAAATCCCTGCCCCTTCCTAATCCTCTGCATCCATCCTAAAAATGCCAGCTGAGGGGATTTTATCCAGAGAATTCCTTAAGCAGGACGATGGGAATGGAATTCCCGCTGTATCCCCACACAGGCCTGTGCTGGATGAGTCAACAATTCCCGCTGATCATTTCCTTCCCTCATTTTGTGCTTTTTTTTTTAAGGCTAAATGAAAGGCTGCAGCTCCTTAATAACGCTTCAGAGGGAAGAAATATTTGGCCAATGAGGAAAAATTTGATTTAGAGAGATTGAGGAGAAAAAAATGTACTGGCTAAGGTGGCAGATGAAGGAGCACGGAACTTGGAACCTTTCTTCTGCTGATTTATTATTATTATTATTATTATTATTATTATTATTATCATCATCATCATCATCATGATTATTATTATCATTATCATTATTATCATTATTATTATTTTAGTATTACTTTAGTATTATTTTTATTATTATATTATCATTATTATTATTTCAATTTCTTTTCCACTTCCATTCCCATTCCCATTCCCATTCCCACTCCCATTCCCACTCCCACTCCCATTTCCATTTCCATTCCCATTCCCATTTCCCTTTGCCTATAGCACAGGAGATGCTGCTTTTTAGGCCCAGTGGTGCAATTTTTTCCATTTTTTTCCTTCCTTTTCTTCTGGCCCCCACCACCTTCGGTGTTTTCTTTGAATGCCCCCAAAAAACCACAAGCCCCCATCATTTTTCTGCTTGGTGCTCAACAGTTTTCCATTCCAATCCACTCCTGGGGAATGTCTGAGGATGTGGAAAATGAATATCCTAAAATAAAGGCGAAAAGGGCACTTTAAAGAAGTCATAAACAAGGGAAAATTTGGGAGGGTGAACCCAAAACCTCCTGTCCCCCAAAACAGAGCCCCTTCCCAATCCAGGGATCATCCTGAAAAGGCTTCCAGGGGTTTTGTCCTTTCCTCATCCTGCAGCACTGAAGGTTCCTCGCTTTTCATGGAATTCTGGAATGGTTTGGGTGGGAAGGGACCTCAAAGCTCATCCAGTGTCACCCCTGCCATAGGTAGGGACACCTCCCACTGTCCCAGGGTGCTCCAAACCCCGTCCAGCCTGTCCTGGGACACTTCCAGGGATCCAGGGGCAGCCCCAGCTGCTCTGGGAAACCCATCCCAGTGCTCCTCCACCCTCACAGGGAGGAATGCTGTGGATAAACACAGCTCAGCCCATCCTTGCTCCATGTGGGTTTTAGTGTTTGGGCTCTTTGGAAAACTCGCTTTGCAGTCTAAACCCGGAATATTTGGGAATGGGGTGATCTTTAAGGTCCTTTCCAACCCAAAGCCTTCCATGATGCCATCTCCTGTTCCTGCCCAGAGAAGCTGTGGCTGCCCCTGGATCCCTGGCAGTGTCCAAGGCTGGGTTGGAGTCTGGGGCTTGGAGCAGCCTGGGCTGGTGGAAGGTGTCCCTGCCCATGGCAGGAGTGGCACTGGATGAGCTTTGAGGTCTCTTCCAGCCCAAACCATTCCATGATTTAATGATTTAACCTCTCTCACCCCTCCTGGCAGTGCCAGCTGCACCACAACGGGAATATTCAGCAGAATCCCGAGCTGCTCCCGGGGTTGGTGTTGGCAAAGCCGGATGAGATGAACGAGGCCTCGGCCCAACCCTCAGGAGTTTGGGACAACTCAATTTTGTGCCTTTTCCACCTCAATCTCGTGCCTTTTCCAACTCAATTTCGTGCCTTTTCCACCTCAATCTCGTGCCTTTTCCACCTAAATTTCGTGCCTTTTCCAACTCAATTTCGTGCCTTTTCCAACTCAATCTCGTGCCTTTTCAAACTCAGCCTCGTGCCTTTCCCCTCGTTGCTCTGCACCCCCTCACCTCAGCCCGGCTCACAAGCCCTGACTGGATTACAACCAGAACAAAACCCAAGGCCAGCAGTGACTCACTCAACCCAGCACCAGGTGATGGTGTTACCCCAAACCCGTTACCATTAATTATCCCAATCACTGCAGCGTTTATGTAGGTCCAGCTCTGTGTGTTAAACACGGGCTGAAGCCTCAGGAAATCCTTCAAATCCCCTCAGGCTCCAAGGAGCTCTCCCGGGATACTCCAGGAGGCCTCTGTTTATTTTAATTTTTTCCCCACCAGGGGATCTGGTGGTTTCTAGAAACGTTGGGGTAAATGAGCACTTTGGAATTCCCTGGTTTGGTTTTGGGGTGGAACACGGAGGTGCAGTGCATCCAGCAGGATTTGTGGAGGTGGGATGCGGTTCCAAGGAGAGGTTCAGTCCGGTCCTGGATCGCAGGAGGAGAAAGAAACAAGAGCAGCGTCACTTCAGGCTCTACCCTGCGCTGTTCAGCTCCAAGGCTCATTATTTTTGCACATTTATCTAATTTAACTTTTCAGCAAAAATATTGCAGTCACGGTGACGTCATCGTGTTATTGTTAATTGAAGGAACTGGTCTCAGACGATGCCATTTCCTCCCATTTGAGGGTGATTTTTGCTTTGTTTCTATTTCAGTTTCTCTGAGGAGAGTGCTTTTGCTGAAGTTAAAAGGGGAAAAAAAAAAAAAAGGCGAAGGGAAAAAGAAATCAACCCAAGAACGAAACCAAAACAAACAACTGTCTTTGGGGAAAAAAATTAAAATACTGGGCAAAAAATTCCTCTGAAGCAGCTGCAGGCCTCTGCTGCCATCGTATGGGAGCTGCCTTTGGAGCAGCAAGGAAACCTCTCCCGGGAGGTTCAGCCGCTGTCCCAGGAGAACTCTGCACTTATTCCGAGTCCGCCACTTCCGAGGCTGAATTCCTAAAAAGAAATGTTGGAAGTTCTTTTAAAGCCGGGCTGGCGGCGAACAGGAGCGTCCTGCTCTGGCAGAGGCAGCTCGGCGCGGTTTCCCTGAGGCCGCAGCTCGTGGAACGTCACCATTCCACGGGATAACGCAGCTGGGAGGCCGTGCAGAGATCAGGGACTGCTCCCTGAAACAGCTCAGCGGGGAGAATTCCGGAGTCCTGGAATGGTTTGGGTTGGAAGGGACCTTAAAGCTCATCCAGTTCCAACCCCCAGCCATGGGCACGGACACCTCCCACGGTCCCAGGGTGCTCCAAGCCCCGTCCAACCTGGTCTTGGACATTTCCAGAGATGGGGCAGCCACAGCTTCTCTGGGAAGGATGAGGGTTGGAGATGAGGGTTGGAGATGAGGGTTGCAGATGGGGTTTGGTGGCTCTGGCCTCAGGCAGAACCACTGTGCAGGGTGTGGGGTTTTGGGTCCAGCACAGGCCGGGGGTCCAGGGCAGGCAGCTACAGAGAGCTCTGCAGGTGCCCTGTGCAGCCACCTCAGAGTGATGCTCCTGTGGGATCACACCTGTGACACCCCAAAACCCACTGGTACCCCACACCTGTGACACCCCAGAACCCACTGGTACCCCACACCTGTGATACCGCAGAACCCACTGGTACCCCACACCTGTGACACCCCAAAACCCACTGGTACCCCATACCTGTGACACCCCAGAACCCACTGGTACCCCACACCTGTGACACCCCAAAACCCACTGGTACCCCACACCTGTGGCACACCAGAACCCACTGGTACCCCGCACCTGTGACACCCCAGAACCCACTGGTACCCCACACCTGTGATACCGCAAAACCCACTGGTACCCCACACCTGTGACACCCCAGAACCCACTGGGTACCCCACACCTGTGATACCGCAAAACCCACTGGTACCCCACACCTGTGACACCCCAGAACCCACTGGGTACCCCACACCTGTGATACCGCAAAACCCACTGGTACCCCATACCTGTGACACCCCAAAACCCACTGGTACCCCATACCTGTGATACCCCAGAACCCATTGGTACCCCATACCTGTGATACCCCAAAACCCACTGGTACCCCACACCTGTGGCACACCAGAACCCACTGATACCCCACACCTGTGGCACACCAGAACCCACTGGTACCCCATACTTGTGACACCCCAAAACCCACTGGTACCCCACACCTGTGATACCCCAAAACCCACTGATACCCCATACCTGTGATACCCCAGAACCCACTGATACCTCACACCTGTGACACCCCAGAACACACTGGGTACCCCACACCTGTGATACCCCAGAACCCACTGGTACCCCATACCTGTGACACCCCAGAACCCACTGGTACCCCGCACCTGTGACACCCCAGAACCCACTGGGTACCCCACACCTGTGATACCCCAGAACCCACTGGTACCCCATACCTGTGACACCCCAGAACCCACTGGTACCCCGCACCTGTGACACCCCAGAACCCACTGGGTACCCCACACCTGTGACACACCAGAACCCACTGATACCCCAGACCTGTGATACCCCAAAACCCGCTGGTACCCCACACCTGTGACACCCCAGAACCCACTGGTACCCCACACCTGTGATACCCCAAAACCCACTGGTACCCCACACCTGTGACACCCCAAAACCCACTGGTACCCCATACCTGTGACACCCCAGAACCCACTGGTACCCCGCACCTGTGATACCCCAGAACCCACTGGTACCCCACACCTGTGATACCCCAAAACCCACTGGTACCCCATACCTGTGACACCCCAAAACCCACTGGTACCCCACACCTCTGGCACACCAGAACCCACTGGGTACCCCACACCTGTGGCACACCAGAACCCACTGGTGCCCCATACCTGTGACACCCCAGAACCCACTGGTACCCCGCACCTGTGATACCCCAGAACCCACTGGGTACCCCACACCTGTGACACCCCAGAACCCACTGGTACCCCACACCTATGATACCCCAGAACCCACTGGTACCCCATACCTGTGACACCCCAAAACCCACTGATACCCCACACCTGTGCCACCCCAAAACCTACTGGTACCCCACACCTGTGATACCCCAGAACCCACTGGTACCCCACACCTGTGACACCCCAAAACCCACTGGTACCCCGCAGCTGTGCCATCCCACACACCTGAGCCTCCCCACCCCAGGACGGGCTCACACCTGCCCTACCACACCACACCACACCCCTCGTGGGGCCTGGCCAGCCCTGGTCTGAGGACCCCAGATCGCCCTGGGACCCTCAATGTCCCCTCGCCCAGCCGGACCCTCCCGCCATAAAAGATCAGCTCGCTCATTGATTATTCATGAGGGAGGCGTGACGTCACGGGGGCGCGGGACGGGCTTCCATTATGGAAGGAGGCGTGACCTTAATTTAAATATTCATGAGGTGGGCGGGGACAGCGCGGGCGGGAAAAGCCGCGCGCGCGCCGCTCGCGCCCCGCCTCCCCCCTCCCAACCCCCCCCCCCGAAAGGGCCCGCGGGCGAAAAGGCGGGAAAAGTCGTTATTGCCCAAAATTCGCATAAATTCACCTAAAAAAAGGGGCCGAGTTGCCAATAGCACTAAGGAAACACCGCTGGGGGAACGCGCTGTTGTTGTCTGTAATCATTTCCCCCCTCCGACGCGTCTGTGGCCACACTGACGACTACCAAATCGAAACTTAACTGTGTTGGTTTTTAGTATTCGCCAGCATTTGTGTTCCCGGCTGAGGCTCCCAAACACAGCTGTGCTGCCTGTACGCACCCGCCTCTGCTCCTACAACCAGAACCCCTTTTGACCTCAATAGGTAACAACATTTGACTGAAATAAGGCTTTAAAGAGTTGAATTTAAATAATAATAGTTTAAAAATGGGGGGTTGGGGTTTCTTTCCCCCTCAGGGACACGGGGTTTGGTGACCCCACTCCCTCATCCCCTGCTGCTCCCTCAGAGCTCCCTGAGGGCATCCGGCCAGGGGTGTTTGTGGAGATGGGGTTTCCCTGAGGGGAAAAACCAGCTGATAAAGTGTTTTATGTGAGTACCATCAACTGTGAGACACCCTCTATTAATTTTATGTAGGTTTTGGGGTGCAGGTCCCCCATTTCAGCCCTTTAGCCACGAATTTTGATAGGCTGGGGGGAGAGGAGCCATGGCGGACGCCATAGCCTGGCCCATCCTTTGGCCTAAAGGTCATAGCTCATCTGAATCTGACCCAAAAACACAAGTAAAAGGCCAAAAATAACCCATTTCATCAAATATTGAAGCCTGAGGAGCAAATCCAGGCTGGAATGAGGGAAAAAGAAGCTCTTTTTAGTGTTTCTCCTCTCTGTTGGGAGTCAGCCCCCTCATACCACAACCCGGCCGCCACAAGCAACAGGGCCAGGAACCTTCAGCTCTGCTTTGTACTCACATTATTCTCCAGTTTAGGTGGTTTTAGGACCGATTTGCACCATCAATCTTACACAGAGCCTTTATCATAAGTAAAACCACTTTTTTTAAACAAAAAATTTCAGTGTAGGTTAGGGGTAACAAGTATTAAGGTAACTCCCTGGGTGCACTCAGTGCTCTAAGGTTTGGCACCCCCCACTTAGGCTTGTACTTGAAAATTATTATTTTATGTTATCCTATTTTCTTCCAGTCCATTTTATTTTATTTTTATACGACAAAGGACAAGAGAAAATCGGGCAAAACAAATGAAAACCCCCATGGAGTTAATATTCAAAGCCCCTGGGTTTATGCTTGTGGTGATGAGGAAGGGAAAGGGAAACATCCCAAACCAATCTCCAAAGTAAACACCCTTTTTGCAATAAATGTTTGCCAAATGCTAACACAGGGCTCCGAGAAATATCAGGACTAAAGTGCATCCATTAGCAGGAGTTTAGCGACTGCTTAAGGGCCAACATGGGTGGAAGTTGATGCTTTTGGCCTTACAAACAAATTAGTTTATAGCAACAAATAAGATGACCCTTCTTAGCTGAGGTTATGAGTTTAGCTTGTTAAATATTTAACATTTACCTTTCAATTTCCAGTGTGGATTAAGCAGTTCTCCAAACACTGGTGTCCCAGCAGCAGATGGAGATGCACAGCCCATTGCCCCGCTCTGGCTCAACTCCCTAAGAAATAAAAAAACCACGTTAAGTCAAAGAGGAAGCAAACGGGAGCTTTCAGGAAAGGCTTTAAAACTGGCTGTTTGCACTCATTTTTATTTACATTAATTTTATCTAGCTCTGCTCTGCATTAGAACAGCGACAATCCATTTAACTTCAACCAGGTTGGACAGAAAGAGACAAATATTAGACAAATACTTCCCAAAAACCTCGCTGGTGGCCAAGTATTTTTCCTTCCACAACTGGAGACCCAAGGTAAGATTTTTTAAAAAAACACTGAAAGACCCCACAAATCCCCACAGCTCCAGACAGAAAGGAGAGAGTGGGAAGAGAAGAAAGTGTCATAGGATTGCAACTTTATTTCTAAAGCCTGGATCAGAAATCTGCACCAGATTCAGCCAAGTTTGGTGGTGCTGGTTATAAACAGGGAATGGGCTGATGTGGTCCACAAGGAATTTATAGGGAATGCCCAATTCTCTGTGTAAAATTCCTTGCTTTTAGAAGATAAGCATTTTCAATAGAATTTTATCTATAGGTGACTTTTTCTTAAAGGCATTATGTCAATTTTTCCTCCTCAAATCCTAAACCCACTAATTTTAGCAGCACTCACATTCGCTCACAAGCCCTGTGAAAGTTTTCAGCTGCTTTAGCAAGCCAGAAATATCCTATAGCTAAATTAAAAATGCTCCCAGCCAAGTAAAAAACTCCTTAAATGTACAATTCCAAGCCTCCCCAGAGGCAGCCAGCCCCACATGCAGCACTTTTCCCAAAACGCCCCGATTCCTCAGCACAAACAGAGCCCCCATTGTGGACGAGGCCATTTCTCCTCCGTGGAATATCAGAGAGTCTGGCTGGAGTGATTTTGTAATAAACAGGGAGGATGTTTGGAGCTTGTTGTCTGTAATTTTGTAAATTTGTAATCCCGGGAACAATGGGGTCTATTCTCCGGGAGAATTTCCCACTGCTGGTGGCTGGGATGTTGCACTGCAGCTTGGACCGGCTCCAGGGATGTTCCAGCCAGCGCTGCCAGCTCCTGGAATTATCCTGCAGCGCTCGTTCTCCTCCTTGGCAATCCCCCCGGAGCCTCAGCTGCTGGAATCAAGGAGCAGTGTGAAAAATCTCAGTTAGAACACAAATTTAAGACACAGTGAGTCCCCGGCTCCCAGTGTTGCCTGACATTGTGAAGTGTGGCTGTTCTAGGGACTCAAAACCCAGAAGGTAAACGAAAGAATCCGATTTATTGATTCTTTCAAAGCTCGTTTTCAGCCCCCTGTGATTTTGGAAAAGCCTGAGGCACTGACATTTTCACGGGGCAATACTGTACCATTTCTTTTTATATCACACATAGAGACATTATATTAAATTAAGCCTTGCACCAGCTCAGTGCTGCAGGAAAAGAAGGGTTTGAAGCATCACTTTGGTGCTTTTAATCTTTGATTTGGTCCCACACAAGCACACGTATCAGTAATTATCACCCTAAAGGAACGGTGATGATCCTTTCAATAACAGCCCTGTAACTTTGGTGTTCTGTTGAATAATTAGTGTGACAAATTAAAACGATGTTGTTAATTACTGTAGCTTGTACCCTCACATGTAATTCCCCAAGAATTCCCTTTCAGAGCTGTTTTCCTCCCTTGCTGTGTCTGCCCCCTCAGATGTGCCCCCAGTGCTTTTGTCTTTTCCTCCTCCAAAATCAGCTGAATCCTCCATTCCCCCAGACATTATTTATACTTTCCAACACATAAATTATTAGCTAGAACACATTTTATTCCTTATGTACTAAAAGTTATTGAGCAAATCGCTTTCACTGCCCTGAATCCAAGCAGCTTATCCTACGCACAGACGAGATTTTCACACTCTCTGTGTCTCCAAGGGAGTCATTTCCTCTCAGCCTCATCCTGGGAGCCTTTTCCTCCTCAGAAAATCAGACTTTAATATTTTTTGGGTTTTTTTTTCCTCCAGGTTAAATTGATGGGAACACCGGAACAATGACCTCGAGCGCAGGGAGCAGCTGCACCTCGACCCGCGGGCAGAAGCAGAGGCGGAGCAGCCGCCGCTCCTGCCACACCCCGGGCAGGGACTGCCAGGCTCTGTCAGCGCTGGGGGATTTCCAAACCCTTCCCTTAGAGATCTTCCAAATGATGTTGAATTATCTCTCAGGTGAGGAGTCGATCAGAAACCTCAATATCTGAAAATTGCCATCGATTGTTTTTTTTCATTTGCAAAGCTTTAGCATTCAAAATGTTGTCGGTATTAAGCAGTTAAAGTCATTTTATGTGGCTTTAACGCTGAATTTTCAGCTTTTAAGTATGGGAAAACAACTGACCAAAATTTCAATGATGGTTACAATCTATTTGAAGTTGGGTTTTGCCTATCAAATGTGAAAATTATTCCTTAGATCTGTCACTTCCTAATTACTCCAGTTTGCTGGCAAAGGAGATCAACAGTAATTAATTTTTGTTTTATTTATAAATCTCATTTCTTGGCCTGTTTTTGAAGTCAGAAGAAGTTATTGACTCGTGATCGGCATTTTCCCTTGCAGTAGGGATTTAGGAGTGTCCTGGGCTTTGCTTTTCCAGTGAAGGACATCAGCATGCTGAGCATGGTGTCCAAAACCATCAGCAGCCGCCTGATTAATTACATCTCCACCTCGTCAGGGACCCGCCGGCTCCTGCTGCAGGACTTCCACAACCCCGAACTCCCTGGCAGGAAAGAAGGAGCCCCCATTCTGGAGCACTACAAATCTCTAGGTGAGAGCAAAACTCACTCAAAAGCTTTCTCCTGGTGTGTGCATTAACAGAGAAACGCTGAGGATGAGGCCCAAATCCTCCGTGCAGAACGAGGAGCCAAACAACCCCTTCCCACACCGAGGAGCTGCCTGAAATCCTTCCAAAAAACCTCTGAGTTATGGAAAAATCCCTGCGTGTCCTGCCTCCTCTGGGTGTCCTTTTTCCAGAGAACAGGCGGAGGCTCAGCTTGCAGGAGGAGGTGTTTCCAAATTCCCTCTGTTTGGAAGCCGGCGCTGGGAAGTGCAGAGGGAACCGAGGCTCCCAGGCCCCGGGCAGCCAAAGGAATGCGGCTGCTCAGCCCGCGGGGTCTCCCTTTGGAGCAGCTCACATTCCTCAGGCTGGGAAATGCAGCCCTTAAGCCCAGCCTAACTCCGGAGTGACCGACACCGGCTGCCTTGCTCGTTTTTAAAGCACGTTGGTTCTGATTCGCTCTGCATCCTTCTGTCAGGGGAGGAAATGAAATTAAAACATCGGTGGGTCCATATTTACTGTTCCCTGTCTGAAAAAAAAAAAAATTGTGTGTTTGACAGAGAAATAAATGCCAGGGTTAGAGGGAGAATTGTAAATATGGGTTGAACTGCAGACATTAAGTAAAGGCATTAAAGATATTAAATAGAGACCTTAAAGACATTAAATAAAGGCATTAAAGACATTAAATGAAGGCCTTAAAGGCATTAAATAAAGGCATTCAAACATCAACTCACACAAGGTAAAGGAGGGCTGTTACAATAATTCAGAACAAAAACCTGCAGTAAGCAACCCATGGATGTTTTGAGCTATCTTAAAATACCTTTCAAAATTAATCTTAGTCTTTCCTTTTTAAAATGAAGCCTGAAACCTAGAAATCCTTAAAAAAAAATAAAAAATCAGAATCAGTTTGGGCTTTGCAATAATCTCACCCAAAATGGCACCTTGTTATTTAAATGTAGGTGCGAACCCACCCCTGCAGGAGCCGTAGGAGTCAAACACAACCTTTTCAAAACATAAAACCATTGGCTGCGGTTGTGTCACGGTGGGAGGCTCAGGGGAGCGTCTCTGGTAGGGCTGGCTGCAAAATCAATATTTACATTGCAGCAGGAAAAAGCTGGAGTCAAAAAGCACCTTTTGCTCGAGCCTTTTCTCACTCCACGGGGTTTTCCCCTCCCGGGTGGCTCCATCCTGGAGGGCAGCTAAGCTGTCCTAACAGCTGCTCCTCGGGGAGTGCTCTCCAAAGTCTGATCTAGTCAATAAAAAATGGACTTGGCTGAGCTCTGGAGCAGATCCGAGGCTGATGAATAAATTATGGCTGTCGTGCAGGAATGCTGACACGCTCTGAGGGAGGGAAGAGTCACTTCAGAATCACAGTAAATCCATAAAGTACTTTCTGACCTTGGAAAAAAAAAAAAAAGGATGTATTTTTAGGATGGGGTTTTTTTTCTGAAGAAAAATCTCCTTTTTTTTTTTTTTTTTTGTTTGTTTTTTTTTCCCTTTCCCCCTGGGAAACTCCAAGCTTTTCAGTGGATTCCTTGATTAATTAACAAGCAGCATATATATATATATATATTTTATTCTGGTGAAAGGCTTTGAGTGCAAGCTGTTAACCCAGTTTTTATCAGGAGTGTGGAAGGAATTCTGCTCAACAACCAGCTGTTCCCTGGGATAACGAGCTCCAGACTCTGACATCCCAACCATGCCTGTATAGGAGAAGAAATTTCCCTCTCTGCTACATTTTACATTAGGAAAATCCAGAATATTTGCTTTTTAGAACATGAAAAAAATCTGGGGATGATGTAAGGGGAAAACCAGCTTTCCCCCAGGGTCCTTTTAGAAGAGGTGCAACAAGTTCACATTTCTGTGCAGTATTTTGAACAGCTGTAATTCCCAAACCAATGCAGTCATTTCAATCCAGCTCCAACTGTGAGTAACGGGGCCTTTAAACAACACCATCAACAAGTTACAGCGGGTGCAGGAAGCTGGAAACTCCCTGAAAACATTCCTCTGGGGAAAGATGGCCTTGCTACCCTGACTCCAAACACAAACCACTGCTCCTTTCACCTTGGAGCAGCAGCTTTTTCTCTGTGCCTGCATTTTCAGGCTGTGGTTTTTTTTTCTGGGGATGCTCCAGCGCTGTCTGAGCATCCCCAGAGCTGTGTGTGTTTGACCCCTCTGCCCCAGGGCTGCTGCTCAAGAGGTGCACCCTGCTGTTGCCCACCAGGGACAGGCTCAAGTACGTGCACAAGGTGCTCTCAGGGGTAAGTACTCGAGGGGATGTGCACAAAATACTCTCAGGAGTAAGTCCACCTCCCTTCCAGCAGCATTGCTCACTGTCCTTTGTGCTTACAACACTATTTCCACAAGGTCGTTTCCTCTGGGATGGTCTCCAGTGACACCAGGACAAGAGGACACGGCCTTAAGCTGTGCCAGGGGAGGTTTAGGCTGGACATGAGGGAAAAATTCTTCATAGAAAGAGTGATTGGGCACTGGAATGGGCTGCCCAGGGAGGTGGGCACTGCCCCTGGAGGTGTTTAACAAAGGGCTGCGTGTGGCACTCGGTGCCATGGTTTAGTTGATGAGGTGGGGTTAGGTCATAGGTTGGACTTTATGTCCTTAAAGTTCTTTTCCAGCCTCGTTAATTCTGTGATTCTGTGACTCTTTGCTGGAGTTTATCACCACTGAATAATCAATTTATTGATTTGGAATCAGCCTCTTTTTAATATCGGTACCAAACTCCAGCATGTTGGAGGCTGTTCCACTGAGATCCCACCTTCCCAGGCTGGTGGTTCTCAGCTCCTCATCATCTCATGGGCTACTAAAGCTCTGCACAGCCCTTCATGGAAATTTCCATCCCTGAAAACAAGGTTTTTCCTCCCCAAATTGGAAAAAAAAATCAGATTTTTCTTTCCCAAACCCTTTTTTACACCCACAGCTTTGACTCAATGCTAAACCCTAAAGCAGCTACCACAACTCATTCCAACAACTCATTCCAACAACTCATTTCCATAACATTCCCATAACTCACACAAGGAGGGGAGGGAATCCTTCTGAACCTCTCTGCTCTGAGGGACACAAGGAGCACAGAGAATTTTCAATCCCAGCACTGAACTCGTGGTCCACGAGGACAAACCACTGCTGTTTGCACTTGCAGGTTTCCTGTTTCAAGCTGAATGGTTGTGCCAGTCCCCTGCACTGCCTGGGGTTACAGTGCTATGGGGTGTTCTTACAGGTACAGTATCCCCATGGACAGAAAATTAAGGCAGTTTTCTAATTTAATCTCTGTCTTGCAAGGTTTTTAGAAGCATGAGCTGGTTTGGGGTGTAGGGGAGGGGGGTGGTGTTTATTCACACAGTTCCTGAGTTTTCTTTCTGGTGCTGCAAGTTGTTGATTTGACTCCTGAGAATTGCTTGGCCTGGATTTCTCTCCCAACCAGTCTGGGTTTTGATTAGCAATTTATTACTTAAGGAGGGGAGAAGGGCAGTGTTTTATCACACAGCTCCAAATTCACAGGCCAAGAGCAGAGATGCTTTCGTTTCAAGGGAAATGGTTCCACACATCAGAGGCCAGAACAGTTTCTGTTTGTGGTAGCTTAAAATTAATGTTAAAAAACTTTAAAATTAAAATCCTCTCTTAGCAGAGCACGTGATTATTGGTGCAGGGACATTTTGTAGCAAATACCTTCCACTTAAGATTCACAAGTCAGATTTTGGAACACCCTCAGCAGCTTTTAGTTCTGGGAGGCATCAGGCTGACGAATCCCTGCTTTCTAACGCTTCAAATTTTGTTAGAAAGTTTCTTTTCTGGCCAATTTCGGTATCAAGGCCTTAAGCACCGCCTGAGGCAGGCAATGACTTCCCTGCCCTCCTCAGGCACCTCACTCAGGTACAACCCTTCCCTCCCTCTCCTGAGAACCTGCAGGACCAATTGTGTTTCTCTGCTGTGAGCACTGGCACTGTGAACCGAATTTCTGCTCAATCTCCTCGTTTTCACCCCATTTTCCCTCCCCTCCAGATCCTGACAGCAGGCTGGGATGAGCTGGAGTGCCACCGGGTGTTCAACTTCCTCTGGGAGCTGAGCAACTTAGCCAGGAAAGTGCAGACAGTTGTCAGCAGCAAACCAGGTAACTCAGAGCAGCCAGCAGTCCCCAAAAACCCAAAATGTGCCAGCACGGACAGGGCAGGAAATGGCTCCTGATTGCTGCAAACAGAATGTGGGTGGGACTGAGGGGGTTCCTGACTCTGCTGTGTGTTCTGTGGGCGTCCTACAGCGAGTTCTTGGCCTTCATCTCGATGGACACAGCTGTTTTCCCTTCACCAAGAGCCTTTGTCTCTGCAGTGAAGAGATTTGTCTTGAGAGGCCTTTAGGGGTTTTTTTTAAATCATTCCGTTATCAATCCAAGTCATCAGTTGTGTCTCTGCATCATGGGTTTGAATCTTTCCTACCCTACAACAGTGAAATCAATGGGAAAGGAGCCCACTCAGAAAGAAAATGATGCAGCAAAAAGCGAGGTTTAACATTTCTGAAGCCCAACACTGACGGCACAAACGCCTCCCAAGAAATTCTCCCATTTCCCAACACAGAACAGGGAATTTCTGTGGAACGCTTCACCCACAGCCACATCACCCTTCCCATACCGCCAAAACCCAGAAACCAAACCCCGCAGCTTGTGGAGGATCCCAGAGGGTGCATCCCCAGATTCCACCACCTGAACTGGGGCAAAGCACCAAAACCAGCCAAATTCAGGCAGTAAGAGACGAAAACCGAATTAAACACGTTAAGAACCCGCCCCCCTTTGCCTTGCTATGAAGAAGAGATGCTTTGGGCGGAGGGAGGCTCAGGAATTGCTGAGCCCAGCCCCTTTCCCAGGCAGTGCCCGCAGGCTGGAGCTGCGGATCCGCCTCTACTGCCGGGGGGTGCTGCTGTCGCCCGGGAGCCACCGCGGCGACTCCGCCTTCTGGCTCACTCGCATCCTCAAGCCCTGGCCCATGGTCAACCAGGCCCGCCTGCTCTACATCATCTTCGGGCCCGTGTCGTCCCTCGATGGTGAGCGCAAAGGGTGGGCCCCGGGGGAGGAGATTTTCTTGCAGGAAACCCCCCCAAAAATGTGGTTGTGTTGGAATAATGGAGTCATGGAATGGGTTGGGTTGGAAGGGAGTTTAAAGCCCATCCAGTACCACCCCTGCCATGGGCAGGGACACGTTCCACTAGCCCAGGGTGCTCCCAGCCCTGTCCAGCCTGGCCTTGGACACTTCCAGGGATCCAAGGGCAGCCACAGCTGCTCTGGGAATTCCATTCCAGCCCCCCCCCCGCCCTCACAGGGTCTTCCCTGTGAGGAAAGAAAGGAAGAAAGGGAAGGAATTCCTTGCTAAAACCCAATCTAAACCTGCCCTCTGTCAGTGTGAAGCCATTGAATTGCCTAGGAAAAAATTGTTCTGCTCAAGCAGACATCACTAACACACATAAAATATATCAAATACACACACACAGAGTTATAAGTTACAATTCAAGTGAAGAGATTAAATGACACCTCTGTTCCTCTATTCTCCCTTGCTTGGGGTAGACTTAAATCCATCTCCAAGAAGCACCCATTTCCCTGAAGGAAAACACGTTTCCTCACTTAATTATTAAACCTGGGTTTCTTTAAGTTTGACTCACGCTGCAACTCCCACTGAAATGACAGATGGGAAAGAATCACAAAGCCTTGGTGGTGTCACCTGAATTCCCCTCCTCTGCCCCTGCTGTGGGGCTCAGTTTAGCAACTTTCTTGTTTAATAAATGTCACTTACTAGCAGTTGTGATTGATATATCGCTCAGGACACGTGGTCTGGCAGAAAATGATAGAAGGACCGACAGATGAGACCAGTCTGAAGGGTTTAGCTGATGCAATTAAGCTGCTGTATGGCACAGAAGCTAGAGAATGGACAGCAGATGATGTTATCAGTCTTGTGGATGAGCTGTCAGGTGTGGTTTTGCCTTTATCATTAATCCATGGCATTACAGATCCTCACGTCCTCCAAATCCAGCTCTGTGCCACAAAATTCCTCGCAGTAGCTGTGCCTTGGTTGGAAAAGTCACCACACTGGTGATGAGAGAAAGTCCCTTACACATCCAGGCTGTCTTTCCCCATGGAGAAATCTTTTAAGAATCCATGGAGACCTTTAAAACTCAAATCTTGCCTTGAATTCTTGAGGAAACATTGTCCAAATGCGGAGTTTCCTCAGGCAAAATTCTCCTGAGCAGTTTTAACAGTTACACTGAGAGTTTTGGCTGAGGTTGTGTCACAGAGTTGGTGTGGAGAGCTCTGATTGTTGCTGGCAGGGATTATTTGTGCCGTTTCACTGCTCCTCTTTTTGCTCAGAAGTGACTGAAATCCTCTCTCTCTCCATCATTACAAAGTGATTCCCCAGGAGTGGCTGATGGAGAACAACGCTCGGCTCCTCCTCCTGAGTGGGAACAGCATCTGCTTCACCTTCCTGGCCAGCAAAGCTGTGAATGGCAGAGCTGTGGAGCTGGCCAGGCTCATGGTCTTCATGGCCCTGGTGAGTACAACTCAGCACAGCCTCTTTACCCCCAAATTTGCTGTCTCAGGCTGGAAAATCTTCCCCACCCTCTCCCACACATCAGGAATAAATCCAGCCAGAAGCTGGGTGCTCTTCCACCCTCTCTGCTCCCTGTGCAGCACATTCCTGGAAGCTGGCAAGCCTTGAGGAGAAGCACCACCAGCAAAAGGTTCAGAATTCCCTGAATTCAGCTGGCCTTGGACACTGCCAGGGATCCACAGCTGCTCTGGGCAACAAAAATAACCAATCAAGTGTCATAATTGGGAAGAAATATTTATTTTAAATTGCTTCTCTTGCTAAGAGATTCCTGGTGCCATGGATGGTGAAACCAGGAGTGTTTTAAAATCTATCCCACCTCTGTGTCCTTGTCACAACCCCTGATTTTCCAGGCTGTGGCACAACTGATCCGGAACCAATAGTGAATGCTAAGATTTGATCTTGCATCATAAAAGGTGTGGCTTTAATCCTTCCTTTGCCCTCCAGGTGTGTGAGAAGGACCTGTACTGCATGGACTGGGCAGTGAAAATGATGCAGAAGGTCTGCAAGGTTTTCAGCACCCCCTGGGAGAGAAACAACTTTCTGCAGTGCCTGGAGAACACCTTTGCTCACATGCTCGTGGACATGCTGCAGGCAGTGCTGGCTGGTAAGGCTATGGCCTGTAGGCCTGGACCAGCTCTTGCATCAGGTTCTGGAGCTGCCCACAGCACCCAGGAACAGCCTGGCCTTCCCTCCCTCCCCAGGCAGGGCAGTCCTGCAGAGCCTGAGGGGTTTGATAGCATAAAACCACAGAATTCCAGACTGGTTTGTGTTGGAAGGGACCTTAAAGCTCATCCCATCCCACCCCTGCCATGGGCAGGGACACCTCCCACTGTCCCAGGCTGCTCCAGGTCCCGTCCAGCCTGGCCTTGGGCACTGCCAGGGATGCAGGGGCAGCCACAGCTGCTCTGGGTACCTGTGCCAGGGCCTGCCCACCCTCACAGGGAAGGATTCCTTCCCGAAATCCCCTCTCGAGTCCATTTCTCCATCTGTAAAAGAGCAGCGGTGATACCTGGGTCTGTAAAGTTCTGGAATCCCAGAAGGATTTAGGTTGGAAGGGACCTCAAAGCTCATCCCATTCCACCCCTGCCATCCCTGATGCTGATCCCTGGGGAGGTCTTTTACTGCCTCATAAAGCAAATCCAAATCCAAGTAAATACAAGGAGCAGATGGGTTTGGAGCAGGATCATGGAATGGTTTGGGTTGGAAGGGACCTTAAATCCCATCCAGTCCCATGGGCAGGGACACCTCCCACTATCCCAGGTTACTCCAAGCCCCGTCCAACCTGGCCTTGGGCACTTCCAGGGATCCAGGAGCAGCCACAGCTGCTCTGGGCAACAAAAATAACCAACCAAGTGCCATAATTGGGAAGAAATATTTATTTTAACTTACTTCTCTTAGCAAGAGATTCCTGGTGCCATGGATGGTGAAACCAAGAGTATTTTAAAACCCATCCCACCAGAAAGCTGGGCCCAAAGTCCCTTAGGGCTGAGCCTAAACCTGCACCAGCTGCAGCTGCTGCCCTGCTGGAGCCTCAGGCCCATGGTGGAGCTGAGCTGGAGCGAGGAACACCCTGCTCAGCTCATCCTTGTCCTCACACAGAGCTGTTCCTGTCTGTCTGTGGCCAGGCTGGTGAAGGAACCCGGGAGATCCTCCTGTGTTCCCTCCCAGCTGTGCTGCCATCAGGGGCAGAGGCTGCTGCTAAACCCCAGCACACTGCACAGGCTGCTGCTTCCCTCTGCTGAGAGCTCTGCCTGGGGAAGATTCACCTCCAGAGATGAACTGGGTACAGTGTTCACTTTCACTCCTCCTTTTCCATGGTTTCTGTGCCCTGGCAGGGGAGAGGGACGAGGAGGACAGCAGCTTCCTGAACCTGTTCCACCTGGTGAATGCCCAGGCCAGCTTCCACAAGGAAATCCTCTACCTGGCCATGGGCAACAACAGCAGCACCACCTGAGTTCCATGGACCCTCCCTCCACTCCTGCTGGATTTCTCTTCCTTTTCCTTTGAACGTTTGCAAAGAAGTGTCTGATTATTCCTTGAATTCCCGTCCCAGTAAGAGCTGGAGTGGCACAAGTTGGGACCACCCGTGTCAGTCCAGCTGAGTGAGCTCATGGAGGGCTTGGGGAGTGCAATTCCATTCCGTGTGCTCTGCTCCTCCAGGGAGGAGGGCTGGGGCCTCTCCGTTGGGAACACAAACTGCATTCTTTTCCCACTGTGCGTGTTTGCACACACAATAAAAACGACGTGGTTTCCATATTTGATGTGCAGACACCGAGTGAAGCTCGTGTTATCTTAGCCCAGAACCCAAAACATTCTGCTCTCTCGAATTTGTTTTCTCTTGGGAATCAGAGGAGAAAGGCAGGGGCGGGATTTGAGGAGCTGCATTTTTCCAGCTTGCCAGGGTCTCTAACTCAGGCTCTGTGACAGAAGAGCAGTTTGTACATTCAGCTTCAGCAAAAAGTGGTTTCTGAATGCAATCCCAATGCTTTGATCAATCAAGGCATTTTTTCCTCTCAGTCTCCAGGTTTTTATAGAGCAGAAGAAACTTCCAATCTCTCCCCCTGCCCCAGGTACCAACTGCTGAAGCGTTTTAGGATTTAGCCAAGTTGAAGACCCCCATTAACCACATTAAATTAGAACTCTGCTTCATTAAATGGATAAGTGTTTGCTGCTTAGAGAAGGGTTTGATTTTCTGCTCTGTTGCCTTCCAGACAAACCCATGTGACGGCAATAAAAGGCACTCACGCTCCGTGTGCTGTTTGCAGCCTCCAGGTTACTGAAGAGCCGCTTTCCCCACCTCAGTGTTCCCTTTCCAAACCTCTCAAGCTTCCTTCAGCACCAGCTTTTCCCACATTTACCTCGGGAAGTGTGGGAACAGCTGAAGTGGGACCGATTTATCTCAGCTGCCCCCACCTGCTCCCATCGGCAGCAACCTGGGAGCAGCTCGGGAATTGCTCTGAAGTTTGTGCGCTAAAAATCCTCGCCACCTTTGTGGAATACACGATTCCAGGCAGGATTTTACTCCGGGACATCCATCGGTCTTTGCAGGTGCCGGTAGATGGCGGAGGTGAAACCTTCCCTGAGCGCGGCAGCTGCTGGAAAATGCTGGGACCATCCCTTTTTTCCCTTGGCTGGCTGAAGGTGATGTTTAAGGGCGCTGCAACGCCGCGGTTGTGCTGTGCGTGATTTCTGAAGGGAGAGAAATTCCAGGCTCTGCTTTCTACTCCGGGAACCGAACGTGGCCGGACTGATCCCCAAAGAACCCAAAATACGAGGAGAAAACACACTCGGAGTGAGAAGAGCGACGGGGAAAACGCCGCCAGGAAGCCGCCGAGGCGGAATCTCCAGCCCAGCTCCTCGTCTCTCCCTTTTATCCTCAGGAATCGCTCCAGATAAATAATCCCGGCAGATGGGAGCAGGAGAAGGGAGCCGAGCCCGGCGCTTTGTGTGTCCCTGTCCCGCCGTGTCCCGGGGCATTCCCGGCCCCGGGGGCCGCAGCGGCCATAAATTCCAGCCGGGCACAAGGGGGGCTTTTATGGGAGCGCAGCCACACGGGAAAAGGGAGCTCTTTGATTCCCTGGAGCAGCCGGCGGGGCTGGAATGTCAGCACGGAGCGCCGGCTCCTCATCAATTATTGATGGCTTTATTAATTGTCATTAACTGCCCCGGCTCTGACTCTCCCGGCGGCTCGGGGAGGGGGGGGGGGGGTGTGCTTGGTGATGGTTTTTGCCTCATTTCCATCAAAATTCCCAAAGGCCTGAAGCCCAATCCCATCCCGGTTTTGGGATGAACTGGGAAATGACCCCAGCCCTGCACCCTCCTTTTCCAGTTCTCCCCTGGATCAGCTCTCACAATTTAACACTGAGGGGGGTCCAGGTCCAGAGCAGCTGGGATGGCGGTACTTGGGTGATTTTCCTTCTGCTGCCAGACTGGAACTGCTGGAACTGTGGGTTCCAATCCCTTTTCCCACCCCTCCCAGCCCGGAGCTGGCCGGTTTGGGGCCTGCAGGAAGAGATTGTCCTGCAGAGCTGGCAGCTCTGTAGGGCCTGGGAGTCAGAGAAAAGGATCGCTCCTGGCTTCACACTCAGCTGAGTTTCCATTCCATGCATTCCTCCTTACTCACTCTCCCCTCATCCCTGCAGATGTCGGCTCCACTCACGGCCTCGGGAGGGGAGGTTATTGAGAACATGACTTATGCCTGCAGAAATTCCTCCCGGAATATTTCAGGCTCCTGATTCCCGGCTATATTTGGTGGTGGGGTGAGGGAGCAGCGTTTCCTCACCTCCGGGGCTCAGCGGGAGGGATCGCCCCGGGTGGCTCCAGGAACACACTCGGGACGAAATCCCCAGCTTGGAGTTTCTCTCAGGAGTTTTACTGGCAGGAAATCTCAGCGTCAAGCATTCAACTGGCAGCACTGACCACATCCAGCATTCCCAGGCTCTGAAATCCCTCTTTTTTTATCCTGTGAACACCCTCTCCTGAAAGTCTCACCAGCCCATTCCAGCATTTCCTGCTCTCCCTGGATCCCGTTCTCTCACACTCTTGTGTGGTGGTTCCATGGATAATTAAAGGGGCACAAAGTTCTTCCCATCATGGGTATTTCAGGTGTTTGTTGCTTAAAAATTATAAAACCCTGGGAGACACCAGGAATATGAAAATTTTGCCTTCTAGGAGGGTAAAACTTTCAGTCACTGCCCGTGAGTGGCAGTGGGAGGTCAGGGATTGATGCAGGGCTTAATAAAAGGACAAGAAAAATCCTCCTGATGCCCCGAGCACCTCCCCAGGCCTCTCCAAGCAGAGGGAAAATGAAGCTCTGAAATGTTCTTTCCATCCCACAGAAATTTCCATCGTGGTAAAAATGTTCCTTTTCCCATCCAAGGCCTCCTGGAGCTTCCCCAAACACCACCGAGGGACCCGAGTGAGGAGTGCGGATGCTCAGGGACCCTCCAAAGGGGAGAGGCTGGTGGGGACCCCACCCTGCCTGGAGAAGGGACCCTCCCCAGGGACTGTTGGGGGACACAGGGGTGCCTCAGCCTGGGTTTCCACTCTCTCAGCATTCCCGGGATGCCCTGGATCCCTGTGCACTCACAGAGTTTGTCCCTGGAGCCGCGTGTCCCCTGTCCCCATCCACGCAGTGACACCAGCAGCCATGTTCCCTCTGCCATGTCCTTCCTCTTTATTCCACTCCCTGAACACTGTTCATTAAAAATAGAAGCGATTTCCTAAAATTAAGCCCAAACGACCTCGGATGCGCTCGCGCCGAGGGGACAGGACACGAAGAGGGGACAGGACACGAAGGGGGGACAGGACCCTTTGCATCCCCCTGGGAACACCGCGTGCGTCACCGGGAGCATCCCAGGACCTGACCGCGGGAAGGACACAGGTCCTGGCAGCGCGAAGAACCCAGATCCTGACAGCGCTCCCCTCCTCTGTCCCCTCATTCCCTCCCCGGCCCCGCCGGCTCCGTGGCCGCTCCGTGCTCCGCGCTGGGCTCGCAGAGGTTAACGCTGTTCCAGAAGGCTCCGAGGGACACGCACCGGGAGGAGGCTGCGGGAGAGAAAGGAGAGGCTGTGGCAGAGAAAGGGAAAGGAGAGGCCGCTGTGAGCCGGGCCCGGAGCTGCCGGAGCCGCGGGGATGGAGCAGCTCCGTGCGGGAGCAGCGGGGATGGAGCAGCTCCGTGTTGGAGCAGCGGGGATGGAGCAGCTCCGTGCTGGAGCAGCGGCCGCAGGCCCCCCTCATCCCGGGACCCTCCTTTGGCTCCTTAGGAATGACGCAGCCGGGATCCCGCCCGGTTTCTCCCCGGGCCTGTTCCGTTTCTCCCTCTCTCGGGAACAGAAGCCACCCGAGCGCGCTGATCAATCCGGCAGCTGCACAACGGCCAGGGCGGAGTGGCCCGGTGTAAAATCACCCCCGCTGCCCCCCTTCCAGCCCAAGCAGCCACAGCCAGAAGCACCGACCCCAAATCTGCCCCCCGCCCCCCCCTCCCCGCGCATTCCTCCCCAGAAATTCACACCTGGTGGGGCGAGGAGCTCACCTGGCCGCCGCTCGGGTGGCGAGGCTGCTGCTCAGCCGCATCTTCCGCAGCGGCTCTCTAGAGCATGTAGATGATGTAGGACAGGATCACCAGGCCGATGATGGCGAAAAACATCAGGATGAAAATGTCCAGCATGGTGAGGGAGGGAGGGAAGGAGGAGGCGGCGGTGGGGCAGGGGCTGCCGAGCTCCGGACAGGGCTCCGGACAGGGCACCGGGCAGGGCTCCGGGCAGGGCTCCGGGCAGGGCTGCTGGGCAGAGCCGCCGCTGCGTCCTCCCCTCCCCGGCCGAGCGCGGCTCGCTCCGCTCAGGATGCAGAGATGATGCCGGAGCTGATGGAGCCGCTTTGCAGCGGGCAGGAGGGCGATAAAGCGATAAACACAGGCGGGCAGCCGGGCTCAGCCCGGGCCGCTCTCCCTGCGGGGGGGTTGTTCTGCCCCTGCCCCTTCCTTCTCAAAGCGCTCCCCACTTCAGGGGGTGCCCCCGGGGATGTGCCCCCCCCTCCTTTGGAGCTGGGAACGGGCCCATCCTTTGGAGAAAGGAGGGAAAATGAGCGCTGGCCGTGGGCAAGCTACTCCAGGACCCTGAACCACCTTCCCTGGTGCTCCTGGGGTGCCCCAGCACCGCCCTTTGTCACGCACGGAGCCGCTTTGTTTTCCTCGCTTTTTTTTTTTTACCGGCGCTGTTGATAAACAACATCCTTCCCTCCACACCCGCCAGATTTTTGTTCCCCCGCTGTTTAAAACCCTGCTGAAAATCCCACCTGCTGAATTCCCAGGGCTCCATGGAAACCCCTTGGCTGCAGTCGGGCTCCAAAATACATCCCCGGGCTTTCCAAAAGCAGGGGGTGAGCCAAGGAGCTGCATCCCAGGCGGATCCCCAGGGACGCCAGCGTGTCCCAGCCTCAGGCGAGATGAAAATCCCAGCTCTGGAAGCCTCCCCTCGTCCCAAGGAAGCAGAAAAGCGGCCGGAAAAGCGGCCGCAATCAAAGCCAGCACAATCAGCAGGTAAAAATTAAACTTTTATTTTCGATCCGAGTAAACCGGGAAGAGAATCGGTCGGGTACTTCCATTCCGTGGGGTTTTAAATTTCTTTTTGATTAAAAGGCCAAATAACATTATTATTATTATTTTTTAATAGTGGTGGGTGCTCAACCCAGGAAGGACACAAGGACAAAACCCCAATCAAGCGACGGATCCCGAGGAAAACACGTTCTAAGCTCAGCACTGAGACGCAACCGGGGAAGCTGGGATGGACGAGGTCTATTTTACACGTGATGAGAAGCAATTCTTCAGCTTTTTAATTGTTCTTCTTCCATTTTTTTCCTTCCCCCTCCCCCCCCCCTTTTATTTATTTATTTATTTATTTTAAATACAGGCTTAGGTGCTTTTCAGCGATGAAAAAAAAAAGGCAAAAAAGTGCATAAGTTGAGAGAAAAGGCAGAAATCAAGCAGTAAAGAGGTTTGTTTCCCATGGCAGGGGAGAAAGGGGGCAGGGCAAGAGAGGGGACAGTTTAGGGACAACGGTTTCAAGGGAACGATTAAAAAAAGGTCTGTATCCCAAAAGGGAATTTCCTGTGTTATTTGGTCCGTTAAAAAAGGGTTTATTCACATTGATGCTCCCCCTCCCCCCCATTCCCGGACAAGAACGTGATTAAGAAGAGGATTTAGCAGGGAGAGGTGGATCCTCCCTGCCCTTGTGCTCCCTGTTTTAGCACCAGCCGGGATTCCCATCCCGGACAGCCCATCCTGGCTGCTCCTGCCACCCTCCGGTGTCACCCTGAATCCCTGTCCTTCTCCCCGCCCCCGTCCCACTGCAGCCGGAATTCCCTTTTCCCGGCGGGTCTCTGCCCTTCCCGCTGCCCCTGATCCCACTCTCCCCAATCCCAGCCCCATCAGCCCCCTGAGGATGGGAGTTGTCCCCGGCAGAACCAAGGAATGTCTCACTCGGCCGCTTTGGTCCCGTATTCCCGCTTTTCCTGTGGGAATAGCAAAGGCGGCACTTCCCGCTGGGAATATCCCACCCCACAGCGCATCCCGGCAAGGGGACATCCCCGCTGCCCCCAGGTCCCGCTCCTGTCACCCCGCAGAGGTTCCCGCTCCTCCCTCCCTGCTCAGTTCCAGTTTTTCCCGACCCCGACCCGCTCCGGGAGCTGCAGAGCCCCGAGGAGACGGGGACAGGGATGTGCTTTGACGTTTTGGTCCATGACACCATCCCAAAGTGGTCCCAAAAGCTGCCACCAGTGCTGGGAATGAGAGGTGCAGGGTGGCTCGGGCTGCCACATCAGCCAGGGGACAACAGGGCCCCCAGGATGGTCCCAGAGTGGTGGCAGCACCCGGCAGCAGCAGGAGAAAAGCAGGAAAATTCTGGGTGAGAGGAAAAGGCTTTGCCAGGGGACCCCCAGACCCTGGGCCAGAGGGAGCTGGAGCTGCAGGGGGGGCTCATCCCAGCTCCAGGGGGGCTCATTCCAGTCCAGGGGGGCTCATCCCAGCCCCAGCCCTCGAGCCAGAGCAGCAGCTCCCAGGAAAAGCCCCACGGCTGCTCCTTCTCCGGAGGGATCGGGACAACCGGAGCCCGAGGCAGGAGCAGCCAGAGCCGCTTCCAGGGCTGCCCAGAGCTCGGAATCCCGAGGAGAGAGGTTTTGTTTGAGATTTGAACTGAGTGCTTTCCTGCTTTGAGGTCTGAAGGGAGCAAAGATTGAACGGAAGCTGGGCAGGGGAGCCGGGAGCAGCCGCGGCATCGGGAGGAGCCCGAGCCGGGAGCAGCCCGGGATGAGCCGGGGCCGGAGCTGGAGCGGAGCAGGGGGAGCTCCCAGCCCATCCCCGCACCCTCGGGATGAGCACCCCTCACCTCCCCCACCTCCACAGCGGGAATTTGGTCCTAATTTGGCCTCTCCCTCCCTTCTCTGGGATCCCGGCGGCTCCGGCGGCTCCCCCCGGCCGGGAAAGGGCTGGAGAGGAGGGACAGCCAGGAGCAGGAAAGCCGCAGGGGTTTGATCCCCACCCTGCGCGGCCCCTCAGGCCCCACGGGGCCACCCCGAAGCAGAATTGGCAAGAGAAACCGGACACGGAGGGGACATCGGGACGCGGCTCCGAGGCCGGAGCGGGCGGGGAGGGGACAAGAGACGCACACACGGGGAGGGGACACGGGCGCGGGCGGGGCCGGGCCGCGTCCCCGGGCTCAGATGGCCTCCACGTAGTTGGCCGGGAGCATCCCCGTGTCCCCCGTGCGCTCCACGGTGCCGTACATCCAGCCGTCGTCGATCTGCTGCACGTTGATGATGGTGTCCCCGTCCTGGAACGACACCTCGTCCTCGTCTGCCGCGTTGTAGTCGTAGACGGCGCGGAAACGCTTCTGTGGGGACACGGGGCACGGCCCCAGGGGACACAGGGGTCACTGAACACCCCAGGGGACACTGGGGTCACTGAGCAACCCCAGGGGACACAGGGGTCACTGAACAACCCCAGGAGACACTGGGGTCACCAGCACGGCCCCAGGGGACACTGGGGTCACTGAGCAGCCCCAGGGGACACAGGGGTCACCAGCACGGCCCCAGGGGACACTGGGGTCACTGAACAACCCCAGGAGACACTGGGGTCACCAGCACGGCCCCAGGGGACACTGGGGTCACTGAGCAGCCCCAGGGGACACAGGGGTCACCGGCATGGCCCCAGGGGACACAGGGGTCACTGAGCAACCCCAGGGGACACAGGGGTCACTGAACAACCCCAGGGGACACAGGGGTCACTGAGCAGCCCCAGGGGACACAGGGGTCACTGAGCATGGCCCCAGCAGACACTGGGGTCACTGAGCAGCCCCAGGGGACACAGGGGTCACTGAACAACCCCAGGAGACACAGGGGTCACTGAGCAGCCCCAGGGGACACAGGGGTCACTGAGCAGCCCCAGGGGACACAGGGGTCACCAGCATGGCCCCAGGGGACACAGGGGTCACTGAGCAACCCCAGGGGACACTGGGGTCACTGAGCAGCCCCAGGGGACACAGGGGTCACTGAGCAACCCCAGGAGACACTGGGGTCACTGAGCAGCCCCAGGGGACACAGGGGTCACCAGCATGGCCCCAGGGGACACAGGGGTCACTGAACAACCCCAGGGGACACTGGGGTCACTGAGCAGCCCCAGGGGACACAGGGGCCATTGAACAACCCCAGGGGACAGTGGCACACCCTGAGGGACAGGGGGGTCACTGACACAGCCCCTCCCGAGGGACACAGGGGTCACTGGGGTCACGGGCACAGCCCCAGGGGACACAGGGGGCACAGCCCCTCCCCAAGGACAGAGGGTGGGGGGCTGCCGTGGGGCTGCACTCACCCCCCCTCCGGCCGGGGCGTTGCGCTGCGTGGAGGCCGGAGCCGCCGGCTCCTTGTAGCCGTAGGATTGGGATGGCGGCTGCTGCTGCTGGTAAACTGTGGAGGGAAGGGGGATCCATGAGCTGGGACTTGAGGGAAGGGGGGATCCATGAAGGGATGGGTGGATCCATGAGCTGGGATTGGAGGGAAGGGGGGATCCATGAACTGGGATTGGAGGGAAGGGGGATCCATGAAGGGATGGGGGGATCCATGAACTGGGACTGGAGGGAAGGGGGATCCATGAACTGGGATTGGAGGGAAGGGGGATCCATGAAGGGATGGGTGGATCCATGAGCTGGGACTGGAGGGAGGGGGGGATCCATGAAGGGATGGGGGGATCCATGAACTGGGATTGGAGGGAAGGGGGATCCATGAAGGGATGGGTGGATCCATGAGCTGGGACTGGAGGGAAGGGGGATCCATGAGCTGGGACTGGAGGGAAGGGGGGATCCATGAAGGGATGGGTGAATCCATGAACTGGGATTGGAGGGAAGGGGGGATCCATGAACTGGGATTGGAGGGAAGGGGGGATCCATGAGCTGGGATTGGAGGGAAGGGTGGATCCATGAGCTGGGATTGGAGGGAAGGGGGATCCATGAAGGGATGGGGAGATCCATGAACTGGGAGGGAAGGAGGGATCCTGAACTGGGAGTGGAGCAAAGGGTGGATCCATGAGCTGGGATTGGAGGGAAGGGGGATCCCTGAACTGGGCAATGTGGAGGGAAGTGTGGATCCATGAAGGGAAGGCTGGATCCCTGAACTGGGGGATGTGAGGGATGTGGAAAAGCCCCTCCTGAGGCTGTCCTGCCTCACCTGGGGCGCTGGGCTGGCCGTGGTGCAGGGGCTGGTGCTGCTGCTCCGCCGCTCTCCGGTAGCTGCTGCTCTCCTGGGAATTCCGGCGTTCCGGCTCGGAGCCCTCGCTGGGGCTGGGGCCCATCCGGCTCCGCTCGAACTCCTCGTGGTACTTGATCTGCAGGGTGGGGTGGGAGAGGTCAGAGCTCGGCCCCGGAGCAGCTTCTCCCCAGGAACAAGGGATGGGACAAGGGAACAGCCTCAGGAGAGGTTTGGATTGGAAATTCGGGAAAATTCCTTCCTAACAGGGGGATTGGGGCTGCCCAGTGGAGTCACCGTCCCTGAAGTGTTAAAACAACCAGGTGGATGTGGCACTGGGGACAGGGGTTGGTGACATGGGTCACAGGGCAGTGCTGAGTTAATGCTGGACTCCTTTTCCAGCCTGGAGGATTCCAGGATCCTTCACCTCATCCCAGCTCCGTCCTTTCTGCCAGCCCGGGCTCAGCTTTGCCACTCCCGCAGTCCTGGGGGGCTCCTTCCCCCACACCCCCTGGGCACTTTGTGGCACAGACACGAGGAGGTTTCAGTGTCCCGAGGGTGGGATAAGGAATTTTTCCAGGATGAAATCCAACCCCAGATGCACCTCTCAAACCACGGGAACACGGAGCAAAATCCCCTTTAGGAATTTTGGTGTGCAACCCCCAGTGCCAGGGGGACAGAGGGGACGCCAGGGCGGGCAGCAGGGAAAGGTTAACCCAGCCACGGGGGCGTGAGGGTGAAAATTAACAATTAACCCCCTGCTGTTAATGAGTGCATTCCCACCGGGAAGCACCCGGAGCTTGGGAATGTCACCCGGTTAAACAGGGATGGACTGAAGGGCACCGGGAGCTGGGCACGGACACGGCCTGGAGCAGAGAGAACCCCGCGGGCAGCACCCCCTGCCCTGCCCTGGCTGCTCTGGGGACCCCCGGGAGGCTGGGAACAGCCTCGGGAATGGGGACAGGAGCAGGAACAGCCTCGGGAACAGGGACAGGAGCAGGGACAGGAGCAGGAACAGCCTCGGGAATGGGGACAGGAGCAGGAACAGCCTCAAGAACAGGGACAGGAGCAGGAACAGCCTCGGGAATGGGGACAGGAGCAGGAACAGCCTCGGGAATGGGGACAGGAGCAGGAACAGCCTCAAGAACAGGGACAGGAGCAGGGACAGCCCCGGGAACAGGGACAGGAGCAGGGATAGGAGCAGGAACAGCCTCGGGAATGGGGACAGGAGTAGGAACAGCCCCAGGGACAGGGACAGGAGCAGGGACAGCCTCGGGAACCGGGACAGGAGCAGGGACAGGAGCAGGAACAGCCTCGGGAACAGCCTCGGGAATGGGGACAGGAGCAGGAACAGCCTCGGGAACAGGGACAGGAGCAGGGACAGGAGCAGGAACAGCCCCAGGAGCAGGGACAGGAGCAGGGACAGCCTCGGGAATGGGGACAGGAGCAGGGACAGCCTCGGGAACAGCCTCGGGAACAGGGACAGGAGTAGGAACAGCCTCGGGATCAGGGACAGCCTCAGGATCAGCCCCAGGAGCAGGAACAGCCCCGGGAACAAGGACAGGAGCAGGGACAGGAGCAGGAACAGCCTCGGGAACAGGGACAGGAGCAGGGAGAGCCCAGGGAACAGGGACAGGAGCAGGGACAGGAGCAGGAACAGCCTCGGGAACAGGGACAGGAGCAGGGACAGGAGCAGGGACAGCCTCGGGAACAGGGACAGGAGCAGGGACAGGAGCAGGAACAGCCTCGGGAACAGGGACAGGAGCAGGGAGAGCCCAGGGAACAGGGACAGGAGCAGGGACAGGAGCAGGGACAGCCTCGGGATCAGGGACAGCCTCAGGATCAGCCCCAGGAGCAGGAACAGCCCCGGGAACAAGGACAGGAGCAGGGACAGGAGCAGGAATAGCCCCGGGAACAGCCTCGGGCTCAGCCCTAGGGACATAGCCAGGCTCGGGATCAGCCCCAGGCCGGGCTCAGGCTGTGCCCAGCTCCGTTCCCAGCAGGGTTTCCCCCCTGTCCCCCCGCCCCGAGGGCGTTTTGGGGCACACCCAGGTTGGGCCCCACCTTCCCTGCCCCGGTTGCTGCCCCTGGATCGGGAATGGCGGGGCCGAGGCAGCCGCTCAGCAGGGACAGGGCTGGTTTCTGTGTCTCTCCTAAGTGGGTCACGGCCACCCCAGGCTGGCAGCCAGACACTGGGAAGCTGCTGGAAGCGGCTGGGAGAGGGTGAGGGGGCCGGGCAGAGCCACCAGGGCCGGGCTCAGCTCTCTGCTCTGTCATTTAATGTCCCCAAACCCCCCCGGATCCGCCCCAAATCCAGCCCCACTCCGGAGGAGCTGCCAGCTCAGAGCTGCCCCAGGGAAAATCTCCCAGCTTGGATCCCATTCCCAAGCCTTGCCCAGCCCTGGAGTTTGGTGCGTCCATCACGTCCCGAGGGGTGCCAGGGAGCTGCACAATGGGAGCAGGAAAGCAGGGAATAAACATCCCCCCCTCGCACCCTGCTGGGGCTTCCTGGGCTTTTGTGTGGGCTCCCACTGCGGCACTGTCTCCCTGCATTCCAGAGCCCTTCCCGGCCGCTCCGGGAGTAGCCAGCAGCTCCCAGCCACGCTCTGGGTCCCCAGGGAATGTCACGGATGGAAAAGCAGGAGCAGCTCAGGCACCACCGGCTCGTGGAGCCCAGGAGGTTTCTCGTGGCAAAGGGGTGACAGAGCAGGGAGAATCCAGCCCTGTCCCTTCCTGAGGAACACTCCTGGCTTTTCCCGGTAGCCGGAGGGGAATGAGCTCCCTGTGTGGGAGATTTTGGGCAGGCGCAGCCAGGCCCGCCACTCCCGGTGCTGCAGCTGGACGAGCATCCCTGGGCATCCCTGGGCATCCCTGTCCATCCCCGAGCATCCCAGAGGGTCCCTGAGTGTTCCTGTCCATCCTTGTGCATCCCTGGGCATCCCTGAGCATCCCTGGGCATCCTCCGGCATCCCTGAGCATCCCTGGGCATCCTCCTGCATCCCTGAGCATCCCTGTCCATCCCTGAGCATCCCTGGCCATCCATGTCCCTCCCTGGGCATCCCTGGGCATCCCTGAGCATCCCTGAGCATCCCTGTCCATCCCTGAGCATCCCTGGCCATCCATGTCCCTCCCTGGGCATCCCTGAGCATCCCTGGGCATCCCTGAGCATCTCTGAGCATCCCTGAGTGTTCCTGTCCATCCCTGTCCATCTCTGAGCATCCCTGAGTGCTCCTGTCCATCCCTGTCCATCCCTGTCCATCCCTGAGCGTCCCTGGGCATCCCTGAGTGCTCCTGTCCATCCCTGGGCATCCCTGGGCATCCTCCTGCATCCTTGTCCATCCCTGTCCATCCCTGTGCATCCCCGAGCATCCTCCCACTTCTCCATGGCAACGCTCCGGCATCCACCTGACATCCACACACACACACACAGAGCAGGGGAGGGACTGAGCTCCTCAGGGCCCAGCAAAGCCCAAACGAGCACAGGGACAGGAATTGGGATTGGTGATCCCTGTGGGCTCCCTGCAGCTCAGGATATTCCAGGAATCCAAGAGCTGCCCACGCTGCGGCTTTTTGGTGGCAGCCAGGGGCGGGTGGAGCTGCCCCTGCTCCACGAATTCTGCTGCTCCCTCCTTCCCTCTCTCAGCCAGCTCGAGCATCTCGGATCCCTGGACATGGAGGAGCCGGGAGAGGGGCAGGAGGTGCCCGGGCAAACAGGCTGGAGAATTATTCCCGCCCGGATTCCAGGATTCCATGATCCCAGGCTGTTTGCCAGCAGCTGTCCCCTCCCCAGCTCCCCCCGGCCCCGGGGAGGTCACGGCAATGTCACAGCGGGGGGGACGAGGAGCCACTCACGTTGCTGATCTGATCCTGAGTCTTTTTGATCCTCTGCAGCTCGGGGGTGTCGGCCACCACGCTGAAGCCTTTGCCCTTGTTCTTCTCGAACTCCTCCTTGTAGCGGATCTGGGGGCGCAGCAGGAAAACGGGATTGGAACGCCGGGAAAAGCGGGAGAGCGCAGAGCTGGGTGCAGCAGCAGCCCCTCGCTGCCAGGCACGGCCTCAGGCTCGCTCAGGTGCCCCCCCAGTGCAGCCAGGGATGCCAAAAGGGCTTTGCCAGCACCCAAACAACTTCCCCGAGCCCGCAGACCCCGGTTCCCTTCCGGCAGGAGTTGGGGTCACTCGGGTTTGAGTTCAGATTCCTCTGGGGCACCGGTCAGCAACCAATTCCTGCTGGTTTCTGACTGTGGTGTGACATCGGGAAGCAAAGGGTTAATGAGCCACGGCTTAATGAGCGCACGTGGGGCTCCGACCCCACCACGGCACAAACACGGCACAAACACGGGCTCGTTTTTGGGGCAGAAAGCTCCATTTTGAAGCAAGGAGAACAAATTTTCGCTCTCTGGGCTAAAGAATAATTTGAATTTCCCTGAGGGAGGAAGGAGAACCCAGGGGTTTGACCAGCGGGGGTGGGGAGCCAAAGGAGCTGTGACACAAAACTGGTGACAAAGAAGCGGTGGCACAAACCCGGTGACACCAGGACAGGGTCAGGAGGAGCTGGGTGAGCCACCAGCCCCAGTTTGCCCAGTGCCAGCCCGGCAGGGGCTGTGGTTTGCCCTCCATCCACGATGCTTTCCATGAAGGACACGCTTCCCTCTGGAGCGTGGGATGCTGTCCCCACGCTGCTCGGGACAGGGGACAGGGGAGAGGGCAGCACCACACAGAGCTGCTGAGCTGGGAGAATTCCAGGCTGGAAGGACAAGGAATCACCGAGCGAGGTGCCGATGCCACGGGCAGGCAGAGAAATCCCACATTTTCACCCTCCCAAATCCCACCCTGCTCCAGCTCCCTCGGTTTTTCGGGATACAGGAATTCAGCCCTAAAAAGCCACCATGATGATGATGATGATGAGGATAATGTATCAGTAATAAAATGGGCTCCACAATCCATTTTCCCAGGAAATCTGCGCCCCCCGTGCCGGGAAGCAGCGTGACACCGCGCTCATCCACGCGTTATCCAAAGGGAGCCGGAAAAACCCTTCCCACATCACGGCCCAGGCACATCAAACCCTCCCCGTGCTGCCACCAGCACCGAGGTGCCAGCTCCCAGAGGAGCTGGCACAGCAGGGACAGGAGCGGCAGCTGCCACCCACGCACGGGAGCCTCCGGCAGGAAGGGCCGTGCCCAAATTCCCGCTCGGAAAAGGAGCCACAGGACGGGAACCTGCAATTTCCCTGCCACCCATGGGCTCGGAAAAGCAGCCCGTGGGCACCGAGCTGTCACTTTGGGGATGCTTTTGGCCACACGGGACATCATTATCCTGCGGCTTCCCGTGAGCGGAACGGGAGACGCCTCCTCGGGGACACAAATAGAGGAGACAGAGAGGGACACGGAAGCGCTGCGGCTCAGCCCTGGCAGCCACCCTGTCCTGCCACCCTGTCCTGCCACCCTGTCCTGCCACCCTGTCCTGCCACCCTGCCCCTGCCACCCTGTCCTGCCACCCTGTCTTGTCACCCCATCCCTGCCATCCCATCCCTGCCACCCCGTCCCAGCCACCCCATCCCTGTCACCCCGTCCCTGCCACCCCGTCCCAGCCACCCCATCCCTGTCACCCCGTCCCAGCCACTCCGTCCCTGCCACCCTGCCCCTGCCACCCCATCCCTGCCACCCCATCCCTGTCACCCCATCCCTGTCACCCCATCCCTGCCACCCCATCCCTGCCACCCTCTTCCTGCCACCCCATCCCTACCACCCTGCCCCTGCCACCCTGCCCCTGCCACCCCGTCCCTGCCACCCTGTTCCTGTCACCCTGTCCCTGCAGGTGCCCAGCACCCCATCCCTGGCACCCTGTCCCTGAAGGTGCCCAGTGTCCCACCCCTGTCACCCCCTTCCTGAAGGTGGCCAGCACCTTGTCCCATTACTCTCATCCCGTCCCTGTGGGTGGCCAGCACCCTGTCCTGGTCACCCCATTCCTGTCACCCTGGTCCTGAAGGTGCCCAGCACCTTGTCCCATCCCTGTGGGTGTCCAGCACCCCGTCCCTGTCACCCCATCCCCGTCACCCACCCCTGTCACCTCACCCACCCCTGTCACCCATCCCCGTGCACCCCCAGCCACGGCTCCAGTGACCCCCCCGCTGTCCCAGTCCCACTGGGTGTTCCTGCTGGAGGCAACAGGGAATCGACCTCCTCGGGATCACGCCCAGGGACCCAGCAGAGCCCGGCTCCCGAGGAGTGGCCCGGGGACATCGCTGCCCTGGCCCGGGAACGACCCCCAGCAGCTCCAGGGGCTCCGGACACCGACGCAGGGAATTCCCTTTTCCCACCGAGGGGAGCCCCCTCCGGGCTGCTCCGCAGGGCCACGGCTCCAGCCGGGCCTGGGGTTGGTGTCAGCCCCCGGCTGAAGGGGGGAAGTGACCGTTCCCACAACCCTGACCTTACTCCAGGCGGGATTTTCCTACGGCATTCGCCGTCCCTGCCCGTCCCGGCGTGGTTTGCTGGGATGAGCTCCGTGGGTGGCACTGGAGGTGGCAATCGGAGCCTCCTGCCAGGCTGCTCCTTCTCCAGGAGCCTCTCCCTTGTCCCAGCCCGCGGCTCCAGTTCCTCCAGTCCATCCACAGGACTCCAGACCCCCCTGGCAGGTCTGGAATGACCAATTCCACGCCCAGGGCTCAGCTCGGGCTTGTCCATAAAGCAGAGCAGCTGGAGTGCTCCGAGAAACACAAATGTTTGGAGCTCTGACTCCCTTTGGAGGCAGAACAAAGGCAGAGAGGGGTTAAGATCCTAATCCTGGAGCGTGTTTGGGATCCATCCCGCCCCAAAAATCCCGAGAAGGTTTAGGTTGGATAACAGGGCAAAATCGGTCCCTGGAAGGGCTGTCAAGCATTGGGAGGGGCTGCCCAGGGCAGTGCTGGGGTCACCGTCCCTGGAAGTGTCCCCAAAACCACGTGGAGGTGGCACCTGGGGACGTGGGTTAATGGTGAACGCGGCAGCGCTGGACTCTGATCTCAGAGGGCTCCTCCAGCACTAAAAATTCCATGTTTTCCTGGGATCTGGCTCTGCTGAGAGGCTGCGCTGCAGCCGTGGTCTGAGCTTTGATGTCACAGCCCTGCTCACGTGTGCTCCCAGCTCGCTGTGCCGGAAAAAAACACATCCAGAGGCGATCCTGGCTGGAGCCAGCGCCTCCCAGCAGAGCTCAGGCTGTGGAAGCTGCCCTGGGAATCTGTTTAATTCCCTTTTTTCCTTGGAAAAGGGGCAGTAGGACAGCCTGGGGTGCTGCCAGCGAGGCCTGCTGGCTGTGCTGGCCAGAGGGAGGACAGCCCGGGATTTTCCGTGCTGCTCTCAGGTGTTTTGGGATCAGTGGTTTTTTTGGGATCAGTGGTTTTTTTGGGATCAGTGGTTTTTTTTCGGATCAGTGTTTTTTCAGGATCAGATCCCTCCCTGCTGTGCTGTGAAGGATGCTGTGACCTTCCTTCCCTTCCCGTTAGCCTGAGAGTGGCAGGAGCTGGGCAGCAGATTCCTTGGGAATGCATCCAGGAGGAGGAGGAGGAGGAGGGGGAGCCTCACCTGGGGCAGAGCCGGCGGGGCCGGGGCCACCGTGGGGTCACCAAAGCTCAGCTTTTGTCCCAGCTCTCCCCCCTGGGAGTGGCCCAGCAGATCCCAGGCTCAGGCTCAGAGCTGAGCCCAGCCCGAGGCTGGATTTGTGTCCGTGACAGGGACAAGGGGACACCGTGGCTTTTCCATGGCAACCACGGAGATGCCGCTGCTCCAGTGCTGGAGTCTCCCGGCCTTTCCTCAGCTGGAAAAGCCTGAGGCCGTTTCCTCTCATCCTGTTCATCTGGGGAAAAGCCTGACCCCCACCTGGCTCCTTCCAGGGAATTGTAGGGATTGGGAAGCTCCCTCCTGAGGCTCCTTTTCCCCAGGCTGAGCCCCTTTCCCAGCTCCTCCTGGTGCTCCAAGCCCCTTCCCAATGGCCATTCCTGCATTTCCAGCAGTTTTCCAGCAGAATTCCTGCTCCCATCCCTGCTCCCAGGGTTCTGGAGCAAAAGGAACGCCGGGATCACCCCAGGGGACAGTCCCTGGGAGCCCAGCCCTCGCCCTGAGCCAGCAGCAGGGACTTTGCTGAGCCAGGGCCACCTCCAGGGGACGAACCAGGACAAGCCTGGACAGCAGCCTCTTCCCACTAAAACCTGGAATCCTTCCCTGTGCCACTCCTTATCCCTCCATCTGTTCGTTCCCGCCTCCCAGGGCGCCCAAGCCCTGCGAGGTTTGAGGTTGGAGGGTGCACACCTGTCCAGGTGAGGATCCTGCCTTTCCCCACCTGGAATCCAGCTGGGAATCCAGCTGGGCCTGGGAGAGGCGGATTCCCACCTCTGGGAGGTGCCAGGGATGAAGGGAACAGCAAACACAGGTGGGACCTGAGAGGAGGGACCTGCACCCGAAAGCCCAAACCCGCATCTGCCTTCCTGGGGTGAGGGCTTGGGAAGCACCAGAGCTTGGGAGGGATTTGGGAAGCACCCAGAGAATCACGGAATTGTCAGGGCTGGAGATCCCCGTGCCCGACACGAATTCAGGAACCTCCCAAAAGTCAGACACGCAGAGAAACCCCAAAACAAACGGGACCCTCGGAGACAGGAACACAGCGGGAAATGTCCCTGGGTGGGTTTTTCCCGTGGGAATTCGGGAATTTGAGGGGCTCACCTGGCTCTGGAGCTCACTCTGCTGCTTTAGGCGCAGGTTCTCGGGCGTGTCTGCCACCATGGTGAAGGATTGCTTCGGGTAGTGTCTGCCGAGGGAAGGACACCATTAACACCACCACCACCATCCCCTGGCCCCACCTGCCCGGCTGCTCCGGAATTCCCAGCACGGAATCACGGAATGATGGAACCACTCAGGCTGGAAAAGCCCTCCAGGATCGTCCAGCCCAACCAGCACGGCCGTGTCACCCCAAACTGGTGTCCCCAGGGGGCCACATCCAAGCGTTCTCTGGAGGAGCCAGAGCTGGGGACGACACATCCACAGAGGGTTTGGGATGTGGGATTGCCCGGACAATGGGGTTTCTCCAACAATGGGATTTCTCCCCCGTGCCCGACACCTCCCCAGCCAACCCTTTTCTCCCTGGGCTCTCTCCCAGTGTCAGATTTATCCCAAAAGGGCACGAGCAGCGTTTTCCCCTGGGGGACAAAGCCATTCCAGGCCCGTGCAGGATTTCAGGACAGACCTTTCCACGTCCCCAGGGCCCCGTTATCCCAGGAGAAGCTGCTGGCTCTGCTCCCAGGCCCTCGGCTCTGCAGGGTCTGAGCTCACCGAGGTTTTGGCCACGGCAGCCTCACGCTGTGGTTCCCGGTGTGGCAGAATATCCCGATCCCAGCACAAACTGCGCCAGGATAATGGGAACAACACAGCAACAGGGTCAGGAATTTGGGGAGAGACTCAGGGGGAGTTCTGGGAGGAAGGAAATATCCAGTGCTCCAGCTGGAGGCTGCTTTCAGCCCTGCCCAAACTTCCCGGGGCCATTCCCAGCTCCAGGAGATGTGGAGCAGAGCAGGAGGCGAATCCCTGGATAACAGGGAGGGTTCAGTGGGCAAACCCCCAGCTGGGCCTGCCCTGACCCCAAAGGGCTGCTGGATTTGGGGTCTCTCAGCTGCCAAGAAGTGGAGAAGCCGGTCCCAACTAAGGAGCTTCACCCCCAGGCCCTGCTCCCACCGGATCCGATCCCCCAGCTGGAGCGAGAGGAGCATTTCCAGCCCGGCTGCCACGGAGGCAGAGCCCTCCACGCCCCACAATTCCCAGGAAAAGCCTCGGGAGGAAACCTGAGCCAGAGCAGATGGTGGCTGTGGGCTGGCACTGACACCCAGCACGGCCCGAGCAGCTCCGGGGCTGCGGCGCAGATGGGAGAGGGGCACGGAGGGGAAACATCTTTGGGAAAGGGGCACAGAGGGAAAAACACCTTTGGGAAAGGGGCATGGAGGGGAAACACCTTTGGGAAAGGGGCAGAGAGGGAAAAACATCTTTGGGAAAGGGGCACGGAGGGGAAAACATCTTTGGGAAAGGGGCACGGAGGGGAAACGCATTTGGGAAAGGGGCAAGGAGGGGAAAAGGCCTTTGGGAAAGGGGCAAGGAGGGGAAAACATCTTTGGGAAAGGGGCAAGGAGGGGAAACATCTTTGGGAAAGGGGCAGAGAGGGAAAAACACCTTTGGGAAAGGGGCAAGGAGGGGAAAACATCTTTGGGAAAGGGACACGGAGGGAAAAACATCTTTGGGAAAGGGACAAGGAGGGGAAAACATCTTTGGGAAAGGGTCCTGGGTTCCTCTGTCGCAGCCTTAAAGCAGAATTCCCAAACTGGGATTGCTCCAGAATCCCCCAAACCGACTGCAGGGGAGTAAATCCCCGGTGCAGGGGGCACAGGGACAGCGCTGCTCCCATCCTGACCACGGTGACCACGCCTGGTGCTGCTCCACCCCCAAATCCATGCAAAAACTGGGATAACTTCCCTGGCAAAGCCATCCCAGTGTCCCCTCCTTAGAGGTGACCTGGGCTGAGCCCCATGAGGACAGAACTGCGGAGGACGGCGAGGTCCCCTTGGTTTTTTGGGGATCCGAGGGCTCCCCCCCACAACGCTGATCCCTGTTCCAGGGCTGTCATTCCAACTGTGCTGCTCCAGCTCCCACATTTCCCTCACAGAGTCATGGAACGGGTTGGGAAGGACCTTAAATCCCACCCAGTGCCACCCCCTGCCACGGCAGGGACACCTCCCACTGTCCCAGGTTGTTCCCACTGTCCCATCCCATTGTCCCACTGTCCCATCCCCACCATCCCAGCTGCTCTGGGAGCTGGGAGTCACCCCCAGGGCTCCAGAGGGATGGGAAATGCTCTGGAGCAGCCCCAACCAGGCCCCCACTGGGCTGCAGCCCTAAACAAACCCAAACCCAGCCGGCAGCGGGGTTGGGAAGGACGAGAGTCGGTTTTACCCAAACACCAGAGCACCGACTGCTCGGAGGATTGGAATAATCCCCGTTTGGATTCATCTGATTAGAGGGGAGATAACACCAGGTGCCAGCTCCTTCCCAGCACCTCCAGTGTGCCAAGGATTCCCGCTGGGATGCAGTGCCGAGGCAGGGGTTGCCCCCAGCCTGTGGCTGCTGCACAGAAATTCCTGCAGTAAAACCCCAATCGTGGTAAAATCTGATTGTCTGGGAGGCTCCCGAGCTCGCCAGGAGGATCAGGACACTGCAGGGGGCAAGATGGAGCAGCCTCGGGTCATTCCAGGGGAGGTTTAGGGTGGGATTTCAGGGAAAATTCACTCACTGGAAGGGCGGGCAGGCACTGGGATGGGGAAGGGGTGGAATAAATCGCTGGAGGTGTCCAAAACCACGTGGGACACCCGCATTTGGTGGTGACAGAGCACTGCTGGGAGAATGGTTGGACTCTGCCCTCCGAGGGCTTTTCCAATGCTGGTGATTCCGGAATTCCAGAGGATCCAACACCAGCAGCATTTTGTGTTCTCCCAGGTGCCACAAGGAGCTCCTGGCAGAGCCGGGGTTTAATTAATCAATTAATCCACTAAGAGCAGCCCCTGGGCTCTGGGGGCTGGCCCTGAGCTCGTCTCCTGCCCGAATTCCAGCTCCTGGAGCCCTTCCTGGAATCCTGGAGCCCTTCCCTGAGCTCCTGGGGAGGCAGAGCCTGGCTCGGAGCAAGGTCAGAGGAAACGAAGCCACTTCGGGAGCCCCAGCAGCTCCACCCCTGAGCGAGCTGGGCTGGGGAAGGTGGCCCTGGCTGGGCCTTGGGGTCCCTTCCAACCCAAACCATCCCGGGATTCTGGGAGATCCCAGATCACGAATTCCCCCTGGGAAGGCACAGAGCCTTCCCAGCCCCGTGAGGCGATTCCCATCACCTCTGCCCGGGGTTTCTACAGACCCAGAAGGTTTTCCCAGTGCTTTTTACCGACATTCCCGATGTGAACATTCCCCAGGAAAAGCGGGACACGGCTCAGGAAGGGCAAAGGCTCCTCTGGAGCAGCTCAGCCACAGCCCGGAGCTCCCGGAGCATCCCCGGCGCTGCCAGCCGGGATCGTCCCATTGCCATGGCAACCGCATCCCTGCCCCGGGCATGCTGATAACGCTCGGGAGGAGATCAGGCCCCAGCAGCCACCTCTGGATGCGAGAGGAGGGAAGCCATGGCGAGGGCTGGGAAGCACGGGATTCCATCCCTGTGGAGCTCAGGGAAGCTGGAAAACCGCGGGAGGAGGAGGAGGGAAAAATAAAAATAACCTGGAAAACAACAAGCAGCCCGGCTGGAATGAACACAACGCTGTGTCCCGGCCTGGGAGAGCAGGAGACAGCCAGGGATGAAGCTGGAATTAGGTTTCCTTTGGATTTTGAGGAAATCTCCCAAGGATTTGAGGCAGCTTTTGCTCAGCCCTGAGTGAACACACAGGAGGGATCCGTGTGCGCCGGGCATGGGATGAACGGCACGGATTCGGGATCCTCCCCCGGGATCGGGCACCGCTTTTCCCCCAGCTCCTCGAGGAAGAGGCGTTTCAGCCCTCAGGGAATTCGGAATTCGGGATCGGGCACCGCTTTTCCCCCCAGCTCCATGGGGAAGATGCGTTTCAGCCCTCAGGGAATTCGGGATCGGGCACCGCTTTTCCCCCCAGTTCCATGGGGAAGAGGCGTTTCAGCCCTCAGGGAATTCGGAATTCGGGATCGGGCACCGCTTTTCCCCCAGCTCCATGGGGAAGAGGCGTTTCAGCCCTCAGGGAATTCGGAATTCGGGATCGGGCACCGCTTTTCCCCCAGCTCCTCGGGAAGAGGCGTTTCAATCCTCAGGGAATTCGGAATTCGGGATCGGGCACCGCTTTTCCCCCCAGCTCCATGGGGAAGAGGCGTTTCAGCCCTCAGGGAATTCGGGATCGGGCACCGCTTTTCCCCCCAGCTCCATGGGGAAGAGGCGTTTCAGCCCTCAGGGAATTCGGAATTCGGGATCGGGCACCGCTTTTCCCCCAGCTCCATGGGGAAGAGGCGTTTCAGCCCTCAGGGAATTCGGAATTCGGGATCGGGCACCGCTTTTCCCCCCAGCTCCTCGGGGAAGAGGCGTTTCAATCCTCAGGGAATTCCGAATTCGGGATCCTCCCCCGGGATCAGGCACCGCTGCTCCCTCCCAGCTCCCGGGGGCTGCTCCCTGGGGAAGAGGCGTTTCAGTCCTTAGGGAATTTCAGGCCGGAGGAGGGGGGGTTCCCGCTGCCCCAGCCCCACACAGGGAGGGGAAAACCCCACCTCCCCCGCATGGGAATCAGCACCGGAGCCGCCAGCGATAAATTAAACCTTAATGAGGAGGCGGGGAGGGAATTGATTGCCCTGGGAGGCAGCGGCTGCGTGGGAACGGGGCGAGGACGGGCTCAGCCCCCCTCGTGTGAGGGTCTCGGGGGGGAGCAGACCTCGTTTTCCCTCTCCCACAGCCAAAACCGCGGCTGGAGCAGAGCTGGAGGTCCCCCAGAGCCCCCCAGCAGAAATCGGTTCGGGCAGGGGAAGCAGAGGGGGAGGGAGGTTTTTACTCCACCTGCCCCAAGCAGCGCGAGCCAAACCCACCCCAAAAGCAGCACAGAGAGTCCCGGGCTGCAGGGAGCGGTGCCAAAGGCTTCCCGAAGGGGAATGAGCAGGAATTCTGTGCCCACGGAGCTCAGAGGCCGTGCAGGGAGAGGCTTTTTGCCCACCCCACCCCCCCCCCCGAAACACACCCGCCCCTCGCTGCCTGTCCTGCAGGAAATCCCTGATTTATCCCAACAGGGAACAAAGCCATGCCAGGGGAAGATGGAATCCCAAAAGCCCTCAGGAAAAGTCCCCAGGCTCCAGGCACGCGAGGATAAACGGGGGGAGGAAAAGCTGCCTCGATCCGCCCCTCTCCCGACACACGGCGAGGAAATCATTAATCCCACGCAGCCCCGGCGCTGACATCCGTGTAAAGTCTGCTGCTGAGGAACAGCTCTCCAGGCAAAACTTCCCGGAATAACCGGGATTCGGGGAATCAAACAGCTCCTGGGGGCTGCCCGAGGTGCCCCCAGCTCCTGGGTGAGGGCGCAGCAGGATCCCGTTCCGGCAGGAGCGCCGGGGTGTTTTCCCTGCCGGAGGGGGAAGCGGGACGGGATCCAGGTTTCGGTGGGTGTTGGGAAGGTTGGGTTTGGTGCTGCTGCGGTGCTCAGGGTGGGTGTGTGGAGCTCCAGCATCCCACGGCTGCTCCAGCAGCAGCCAGGCACGGATTATCCCAAGGATTGATGGGAAGGAGCTTGGAGAGCTTGGAACAGAGCCAACAGAGAGACGGGGGGGGATTGGCTTGGGACACTCGGGGTCTGTCCTCACTGCTGGCATCCCTCCAGCCATGGATCCATCCTTCCATCCATCATTTATCCATCCATTCCTTTATCCATCCATGGATCCATGAATCCATCCCTTTATCCCTTCATCCATGGATCCATGAATCCATCCCTCCATCCCTTTATCCCTTCATCCATGGATCCATGAATCCATCCCTCCATCCCTTCATCCACCCATGAATCCATCCCTGGATCCATCCATCCATCCCTCCATCCCTAGATCCATCCATCCCTTCATCCATCCATGAATCCACCCCTCCATCCCTCCATCCATGGATCCATGAATCCATCCCTCCATCCCTTTATCCCTTCATCCATGGACCCATGAATCCATCCCTAGATCCATCCATCCCTTCATCCATCCATGGATCCACAACTCCATCCCTCCATCCCTGCCATCCATGGATCCATCCCTCCCTCCATCCCTCCCCTCCCCGATTGGAGCCCGGATCCCTGCCGGAATCGCTGCCCCACTGAGCCCAGGGCCCCACAGGGATGGAGGAGCGAAGGCTCCGTGTTCTCCCTGCTGGGAACGGGGCAGGAAAACCCCTCCTTGAGCTGCAGCTCCACAGGATCCCGGGCGGGAGAGGAAAAGGGAGGAAAAGCCACCTCTGGATCCAGCTGGAAAAGGGGAAACCGAGGGGACACTCATTGGGGCTGCAGCTTCCTCACGGGGGGACACGGAGAGGCAGCTCCGGGACCGGGACAGGGACAGGACACGGGAAGGGTGGGAGCTGGGACAGGGAGGTTCAGGCTGGATTTTGGGGGAGGTTCTTCCCCCAGAGGGTGTCGAGCACTGATGGGGCTCCCCAGGGAGGCTCTCCAGACTGAGGTGAATCTCCCAGGACTCACACCTCCATCCCAGTCCTGCCCTAAAAGCAGCGTTTCCCCCAAAAACCTCCCGTCCCAAGCAGCAGCACTTGAGCTTGAGCAGCACTTCCACTTTCCCAAGCTGGAAATGAGGATAAACTCTCCTGGAATTCTCCTACGGTCACGGCCCCGAGGCTGCCAGAGCTCTGGGAGCGTTGGGACAACGCCCTCAGAGACGGGGTGGGATTTTGGGGTGTCTGTGCCTCACGATCCTTGGGGGTCCCTTCCAGCCCAGGATATTCCACGATTCCACACAGAACAGCGCAGGGACCCCGTGCTCAGCGCCAGCCCCCAAACCCCTCGCTGGCAGCGGGAAAAGGCCCCTTGAGCCCTCCAAATCCCACAAAACCCCGGCTCCTGCTCCCAGCAGAGGAGCCCCCGGAGGCTGCGGCGGCCCAGACGAGGCGGCTTTGGCGGCGCTGCTAAATCAGGTCAGCAGAGTCTCCTCCGGCCAGAGATCCCGTCTGGCTCCCGCATTAGGAGCTGAGCACGGCAATTCCGGGGCGGATGAGAGCTCATCCGGCTCCGTGCTCCCGCGGGAGAAGGATCCGGCTGCTCTGCGGATCCTCCCGGCGGCCCCACGGAGAAAATGCTCGTTTGGGGGGGCTGCCGGTGATTCCTGCACCTCCCCAGGCAGGGATCAGGGAGGGAATTTGCATAGGGAGGTCGGGAAGCAAATCCAGACTATCCACAGTAGCACCGTGGCTCGGTTTCCATGGGATCCATAATTCCCACCTTCCCAGCCCCGCAGCAGGAGAGGGGCTTGGAGCGATGCCACTCCCAGATGGAGGTGAAATCTCCCAGCACTCGCAGCCCATCCCATCCCATCCCATCCCATCCCATCCCATCCCATCCCATCCCATCCCAATCCCATCCCAATCCCATCCCAATCCTGCCCTAAAAGCAGCATTTCCCCCCAAATCCTCCCATCCCAAGTGGCAGCACTTGAGCTGCTGCCTTTGGGGCTTTTCCCGAGCTGGAAACGAGGATAAATTCTGGAACACCGGCAAAAACTCCTGTGAAGGCAGCCTGGCATCGCCCAGCCGCTCTCCAGAGACAACTGATGGGATCTGGGAGCTCCAGGACCAGACCTTGCATCTCCAGCACCACCCAACCCCGAGTCCCATCCCCCAGGAAGGCCAAAAAATCCCGGGGGATGATGTGAGAGCCGCCAGTGTTTGGGGAAAAACCTCTGGAGCTCCAAGTGTTGCTTACATTGAGGCTTTAAAGAGCTTGATCCATCAAGGAGCAGCCCTGAGTGCTGACATCCCCTGTCCCTGCAGCTCGCAGGGGTGGCAGCCACATCCCAGCAGCTGGATCAGGGATTTGGGAAAGATCCGGGAAAGACTCGGGAGAGGAGAGTTAAACAAAGGAAGCAATTGGCTGTGCCTGCCAGGAGGCTCCGAGGTCACATCCTGCTTTTCAAAGAGCTGCTGGAGCTCGGGACCAGCTTAAAAAATAAACTGTGCCTTTGTCAGCAGCCAGAGCAGCCCCGATCCGCAGACATCCCACCGGGAACGGGGGCAGGCTGCAGGGAAGGGCTTGGATCCTCCCAGCGTTTTCCAGGGAAAAGCTGCCAAAATGTGCAGCTCCCAGCCTGCCCCAGAGCGGCTCTGGGGAGCCCAGCTCCCAGCTCAGCACGAGTTTGTAGGATGGGAGTCCTCCAGGATTTGTCCCAGTGCCAGAGGGGGCAGGAGAGGCCAATCCCATGGCCAGGGATGTTTTGGGGGAGAGCAGTGGGAACGGGGCTTTGCTTTCTGTGGGTGCAGCAGGAACCGTCCCATCCCATCATTTTCCATCTTATCCGATCCCCTCCCATCCTTTCTTATCCCATCCTTTCTTATCCCATCCCATCCCATCCCATCCCATCCCATCCCATCCCATCCCATCCCATCCCATCCCATCCCATCCCATCCCATCCCATCCCATCCCATCCCATCCCATCCA